>NW_026280572.1:0-16713 GCF_023373465.1 Oncorhynchus keta
TATCTACCGTGTCCATTATAAATATGACAGACCAGCTAAATCTACTGTCTCTATTATATGGCGACAGACTATTGTGATCTACTGTCTCTATTATAACATGACAGACCAGCGAGATCAACCCGTCTGTATTATAATATGACAGACCACACCGTCTCTATTATAATGTGACAGACCAGCTAGATCTACTGCTCATTATGCAATATGACAGACCAGCCAGATATATTGTCTCATATTATGACAGTAAACAGCTAGATCTACTGTTTATTATATTATGACAGACCAGCAGGGATCACTGTCTTATTATATTATGACAGACCAGGCAGATCTAATGTTTCTATTATAACATTTAAAGAACAGCTCATCGCTGTTCCTGATACTTACACGTTTTATCTACCGCCTCCTATCATACGCAGACTCACATCTACCGTGTCCATTATATTATTATTGCGACCAGCTAAATTACTGTCTCTATTATATTAGCGACAGACCAGCCAGATTCATCTGTCTCATTATTTATGATAGACCAGTTAGATCTACTGTTCTATTATAATATGAAAGACCAGCGAGATCTACTGTCTCATACAGACAGACCAGCCTGATCTACTGTCTCATTCTCATTAAGACAGACCATGAGATCTACTGTCTCTATTATAATATGACTGACCAGCAAAATCTACTGTCTCTATTAGATAATGACAGACCAGGTAGATCTGCTACCGTCTCTGCCTTCTATTATGACAGATCAGCGAGATCTACCGTCTCTATTATAATACGACCGACCAGCAAACTACCGTCTCTATTAGATAATGACAGACCAGGCAGATCTACTGTCTGTATTCTATTATGATACCAGCTAGATCTTACCATCTCTATTCTATTATGACAGCACCAGCCAGACTCTGTCCTCATTATAATAGATAGACCAGTTAGACAACTGTCTCTATTATATTGATGACAGACCAGGCCAGATATACTGTCTCATATTATGACAGAATAGCTACATCTACTGTGTCCATTATATTATGATAGACCAGCTAAATCTACTGTCTCTATTATATTATGACAGACCAGATCTAGTTGTATTATAATATGACTACTGATCTACTCTTATAATGTGACAGACCAGCAAGATATACTGTCTCTATTATATGAAAGACCAGCGAGATCTACTGTCTCTATTTTATAATGAAAGACCAGCTCGATCTACTGTCTCTATTCTATTATGACAGACCAGCTAGATGTACTGTCTCTATTATACTATGACAGACCAGCCAGATATACCGTCTCTATTATATTATGACAGACCAGCCAGATCTTACTGTTTCAGACCAGCTCGATCTACCGTCTCTATTATTTTATGATAGATCAGCTAGATCTACTGTCTCTATTATAATATGACAGACCAGCCAGATCTACTGTCTCTATTATAATACTAGAGACTGTAGATCGAGCTGGTCTTTCATGTTATAATAGAAACAGTAGATCTAGCTGGTCTGTCATAATATAATAGAGACAGTATATCTAGCTGGTCTGTCAAATTATAATAGAGACAGTAGATCTAGCTGGTCTGTCATAATATAGCAGAGACAGTAGATCTACCTGGTCTGTCATATTATAATAGAGACAGTAGATCTAGCTGGTCTGTCATATTATAATGGGGACAGTAGATCTAGCTGGTCTGTCATAATAGAATAGAGATAGTAGATCTAGCTGGTCTGTCACATTATAATAGAGACAGTAGATCGAGCTGGTCTGTCATATTATAATACAGACAGTTGATCTCGCTGGTCTGTCATATTATAATAGAGACAGTAGATCTAGCTGGTCTGTCATAATATAATAGAGACAGTAGATTTAGTTGGTCTATCATATTATAATGGACACAGTAGATGTCGCTGGTCTGTCATAATATGATAGAGACAGTAGATCTAGCTTATCTGTCATAAAATAATAGAGACTGTAGATCGAGCTGTTCTTTCATGTTATAATAGAAACAGTAGATCTACCTGGTCTGTCATAATATAATAGAGACAGTAGATCTAGCTGGTCTGTCATATTATAATAGAGACAGTAGATCTAGCTGTTCTGTCATAATATGAGACAGTATATCTAGCTGGTCTGTCATATTATAATAGAGACAGTAGATCTAGCTGTTCTGTCACATTATAATAGAGACAGTAGATCTAGCTGGTCTGTCACATTATAATAGAGACAGTAGATCGAGCTGGTCTGTCATATTATAATACAGACAGTTGATCTCGCTGGTCTGTCATATTATAATAGAGACAGTAGATCTAGCTGGTCTGTCACATTATAATAGAGACAGTAGATCGAGCTGGTCTGTCATATTATAATACAGACAGTTGATCTCGCTGGTCTGTCATATTATAATAGAGACAGTAGATCTAGCTGGTCTGTCATAATATAATAGAGACAGTAGATTTAGCTGGTCTATCATATTATAATGGACACAGTAGATGTCGCTGGTCTGTCATAATATGATAGAGACAGTAGATCTAGCTGATCTGTCATAAAATAATAGAGACTGTAGATCGAGCTGTTCTTTCATGTTATAATAGAAACAGTAGATCTACCTGGTCTGTCATAATATAATAGAGACAGTAGATCTAGCTGGTCTGTCATATTATAATAGAGACAGTAGATCTAGCTGTTCTGTCATAATATGAGACAGTATATCTAGCTGGTCTGTCATATTATAATAGAGACAGTAGATCTAGCTGGTCTGTCACATTATAATAGAGACAGTAGATCGAGCTGGTCTGTCATATTATAATACAGACAGTTGATCTCGCTGGTCTGTCATATTATAATAGAGACAGTAGATCTAGCTGGTCTGTCATAATATAATAGAGACAGTAGATTTAGCTGGTCTATCATATTATAATGGACACAGTAGATGTCGCTGGTCTGTCATAATATAATAGAGACAGTAGATCTACCTGGTCTGTCATAATATAATAGATACAGTAGATCTAGCTGGTCTGTCATATTATAATAGAGACAGTACATCTAGCTGGTCTGTCATAATAGAATAGAGACAGTAGATCTAGCTGGTCTGTCATAATATAATAGAGACAGTAGATCTAGCTGGTCTGTCATAATATAGCAGAGACAGTAGATCTACCTGGTCTGTCATATTATAATAGAGACAGTAGATCTAGCTGGTCTGTCATATTATAATACAGACAGTTGATCTCGCTGGTCTGTCATATTATAATAGAGACAGTAGATCTAGCTGGTCTGTCATAATATAATAGAGACAGTAGATTTAGCTGGTCTATCATATTATAATGGACACAGTAGATGTCGCTGGTCTGTCATAATATGATAGAGACAGTAGATCTAGCTGATCTGTCATAAAATAATAGAGACTGTAGATCGAGTTGTTCTTTCATGTTATAATAGAAACAGTAGATCTACCTGGTCTGTCATAATATAATAGAGACAGTAGATCTAGCTGGTCTGTCATAATATGAGACAGTATATCTAGCTGGTCTGTCATATTATAATAGAGACAGTAGATCTAGCTGGTCTGTCATATTATAATGGGGACAGTAGATCTAGCTGGTCTGTCATAATAGAATAGAGATAGTAGATCTAGCTGGTCTGTCACATTATAATAGAGACAGTAGATCGAGCTGGTCTGTCATATTATAATACAGACAGTTGATCTCGCTGGTCTGTCATATTATAATGGACACAATAGATGTCGCTGGTCTGTCATAACATAATAGAGACAGTAGATCTACCTGGTCTGTCATAATATAATAGATACAGTAGATCTAGCTGGTCTGTCATATTATAATAGAGACAGTACTACTAGCTGGTCTGTCATAATAGAATAGAGACAGTAGATCTAGCTGGTCTGTCATAATATAATAGAGACAGTATATCTAGCTGGTCTGTCAAATGATAATAGAGACAGTAGATCTAGCTGGTCTGTCATAATATAGCAGAGACAGTAGATCTAGCTGATCTGTCATAAAATAATAGAGACAGTAGATCGAGCTGGTCTTTCATGTTATAATAGAAACAGTAGATCTAGCTGGTCTGTCATAATATAATAGAGACAGTATATCTAGCTGGTCTGTCAAATTATGATAGAGACAGTAGATCTAGCTGATCTGTCATAAAATAATAGAGACAGTAGATCGAGCTGGTCTTTCATGTTATAATAGAAACAGTAGATCTAGCTGGTCTGTCATAATATAATAGAGACAGTATATATAGCTGGTCTGTCAAATTATAATAGAGACAGTAGATCGAGCTGGTCTGTCATATTATAATAGAGACAGTACATCTAGCTGGTCTGTCATAATAGAATAGAGACAGTAGATCTAGCTGGTCTGTCATAATATAATAGAGACAGTATATCTAGCTGGTCTGTCAAATTATAATAGAGACAGTAGATCTAGCTGGTCTGTCATAATATAGCAGAGACAGTAGATCTACCTGGTCTGTCATGTTATAATAGAGACAGTAGATCTAGCTGGTCTGTCATATTATAATACAGACAGTTGATCTCGCTGGTCTGTCATATTATAATAGAGACAGTAGATCTAGCTGGTCTGTCATAATATAATAGAGACAGTAGATTTAGCTGGTCTATCATATTATAATGGACACAGTAGATGTCGCTGGTCTGTCATAATATGATAGAGACAGTAGATCTAGCTGATCTGTCATAAAATAATAGAGACTGTAGATCGAGCTGTTCTTTCATGTTATAATAGAAACAGTAGATCTACCTGGTCTGTCATAATATAATAGAGACAGTAGATCTAGCTGGTCTGTCATATTATAATAGAGGCAGTAGATCTAGCTGTTCTTTCATAATATGAGACAGTATATCTAGCTGGTCTGTCATATTATAATAGAGACAGTAGATCTAGCTGGTCTGTCATATTATAATGGGGACAGTAGATCTAGCTGGTCTGTCATAATAGAATAGAGATAGTAGATCTAGCTGGTCTGTCACATTATAATAGAGACAGTAGATCGAGCTGGTCTGTCATATTATAATGGACACAATAGATGTCGCTGGTCTGTCATAATATAATAGAGACAGTAGATCTACCTGGTCTGTCATAATATAATAGATACAGTAGATCTAGCTGGTCTGTCATATTATAATAGAGACAGTACTACTAGCTGGTCTGTCATAATAGAATAGAGACAGTAGATCTAGCTGGTCTGTCATAATATAATAGAGACAGTATATCTAGCTGGTCTGTCAAATTATAATAGAGACAGTAGATCTAGCTGGTCTGTCATAATATAGCAGAGACAGTAGATCTAGCTGATCTGTCATAAAATAATAGAGACAGTAGATCGAGCTGGTCTTTCATGTTATAATAGAAACAGTAGATCTAGCTGGTCTGTCATAATATAATAGAGACAGTATATCTAGCTGGTCTGTCAAATTATGATAGAGACAGTAGATCTAGCTGATCTGTCATAAAATAATAGAGACAGTAGATCGAGCTGGTCTTTCATGTTATAATAGAAACAGTAGATCTAGCTGGTCTGTCATAATATAATAGAGACAGTATATATAGCTGGTCTGTCAAATTATAATAGAGACAGTAGATCGAGCTGGTCTGTCATATTATAATACAGACAGTTGATCTCGCTGGTCTGTCATATTATAATAGAGACAGTAGATCTAGCTGGTCTGTCATAATATAATAGAGACAGTAGATCTAGCTGGTCTATCATATTATAATGGACACAGTAGATCTAGCTGGTCTGTCATAATATAATAGAGACTGTAGATCTAGCTGGTCTGTCATATTATAATAGAGACAGTAGATGTCGCTGGTCTGTCATATTATAATGGAGACAGTAGATCTAGCTGGTCTGTCATATTATAATAGAGACAGTAGATCTAGCTGGTCTGTCATATTATAATAGAGACAGTAGATCTAGCTGTTCTGTCATAATATGAGACAGTATATCTAGCTGGTCTGTCATATTATAATAGAGACAGTAGATCTAGCTGGTCTGTCATATTATAATGGGGACAGTAGATCTAGCTGGTCTGTCATAATAGAATAGAGATAGTAGATCTAGCTGGTCTGTCACATTATAATAGAGACAGTAGATCGAGCTGGTCTGTCATATTATAATACAGACAGTTGATCTCGCTGGTCTGTCATATTATAATAGAGACAGTAGATCTAGCTGGTCTGTCATAATATAATAGAGACAGTAGATCTAGCTGTTCTGTCATAATATGAGACAGTATATCTAGCTGGTCTGTCATATTATAATAGAGACAGTAGATCTAGCTGGTCTGTCATAATATGATAGAGACAGTAGATCTACCTGGTCTGTCATAATATAATAGAGACAGTAGATCTAGCTGGTCTGTCATATTATAATAGAGACAGTAGATCTAGCTGTTCTGTCATAATATGAGACAGTATATCTAGCTGGTCTGTCATATTATAATAGAGACAGTAGATCTAGCTGGTCTGTCATATTATAATGGGGACAGTAGATCTAGCTGGTCTGTCATAATAGAATAGAGATAGTAGATCTAGCTGGTCTGTCACATTATAATAGAGACAGTAGATCGAGCTGGTCTGTCATATTATAATACAGACAGTTGATCTCGCTGGTCTGTCATATTATAATAGAGACAGTAGATCTAGCTGATCTGTCATAATATAATAGAGACAGTAGATTTAGCTGGTCTATCATATTATAATGGACACAGTAGATGTCGCTGGTCTGTCATAATATAATAGAGACAGTAGATCTACCTGGTCTGTCATAATATGATAGAGACAGTAGATCTACCTGGTCTGTCATAATATAATAGAGACAGTAGATCTAGCTGGTCTGTCATATTATAATAGAGACAGTAGATCTAGCTGTTCTGTCATAATATGAGACAGTATATCTAGCTGGTCTGTCATATTATAATAGAGACAGTAGATCTAGCTGGTCTGTCATATTATAATGGGGACAGTAGATCTAGCTGGTCTGTCATAATAGAATAGAGATAGTAGATCTAGCTGGTCTGTCACATTATAATAGAGACAGTAGATCGAGCTGGTCTGTCATATTATAATACAGACAGTTGATCTCGCTGGTCTGTCATATTATAATAGAGACAGTAGATCTAGCTGGTCTGTCATAATATAATAGAGACAGTAGATTTAGCTGGTCTATCATATTATAATGGACACAGTAGATGTCGCTGGTCTGTCATAATTTTACACCTGCATTGTTTGCTGTTTGGGGTTTTAGGCTGGGTTTCTGTACAGCACTTTGAGATATCAGCTGATGTACGAAGGGCTATATAAATAAATTTGATTTGATTTAGATCTACCTGGTCTGTCATAATATAATAGATACAGTAGATCTAGCTGGTCTGTCATATTATAATAGAGACAGTACATCTAGCTGGTCTGTCATAATAGAATAGAGACAGTAGATCTAGCTGGTCTGTCATAATATAATAGAGACAGTATATCTAGCTGGTCTGTCAAATTATAATAGAGACAGTAGATCTAGCTGGTCTGTCATAATATAGCAGAGACAGTAGATCTAGCTGATCTGTCATAAAATAATAGAGACAGTAGATCGAGCTGGTCTTTCATGTTATAATAGAAACAGTAGATCTAGCTGGTCTGTCATAATATAATAGAGACAGTATATCTAGCTGGTCTGTCAAATTATGATAGAGACAGTAGATCTAGCTGATCTGTCATAAAATAATAGAGACAGTAGATCGAGCTGGTCTTTCATGTTATAATAGAAACAGTAGATCTAGCTGGTCTGTCATAATATAATAGAGACAGTATATCTAGCTGGTCTGTCAAATTATAATAGAGACAGTAGATCGAGCTGGTCTGTCATATTATAATACAGACAGTTGATCTAGCTGGTCTGTCATATTATAATAGAGACAGTAGATCTAGCTGGTCTGTCATAATATAATAGAGACAGTAGATCTAGCTGGTCTATCATATTATAATGGACACAGTAGATCTAGCTGGTCTGTCATAATATAATAGAGACTGTAGATCTCGCTGGTCTGTCATATTATAATAGAGACAGTAGATGTCGCTGGTCTGTACTAATAGAATAGAGACAGTAGATCGAGCTGGTCTGTCATATTATAATGGAGACAGTAGATCTAGCTGTTCTGTCATAATAATGAGACAGTAGATCGAGCTGGTCTTTCATATTATAATAGAGACAGTAGATCGAGCTGGTCTGTCATAATATAATAGATACAGTAGATCTACCTGGTCTGTCATAGAATAATAGAGACAGTAGATCTAGCTGGTCTGTCATATTATAATAGAGACAGTAGATCTAGCTGGTCTGTCATAATATAATAGAGACAGTAGATCTAGCTGGTCTGTCATAATATAATAGAGACTGTATATCTAGCTGGTCTGTCAAATTATAATAGAGACAGTAGATCTAGCTGGTCTGTCATAATATAGCAGAGACAGTAGATCTACCTGGTCTGTCATAAAATAATAGAGACAGTAGATCTAGCTGGTCTGTCATAATATGATAGAGACAGTAGATCTAGCTGATCTGTCATAAAATACTAGAGACAGTAGATCGAGCTGGTCTTTCATGTTATAATAGAAACAGTAGATCTAGCTGGTCTGTCATAATATAATAGAGACGGTATATCTAGCTGGTCTGTCAAATTATAATAGAGACAGTAGATCTAGCTGGTCTGTCATAATATAGCAGAGACAGTAGATCTAACTGGTCTGTCATAAAATAATAGAGACAGTAGATCGAGCTGGTCTGTCATAATATGATAGAGACAGTAGAATGTATGCACACATGACTGTAAGTCGCTTTGGATAAAAGCGTCTGCTAAATGGCATATATTATATTATTATATTATTATATATTAGATCTAGCTGATCTGTCATAAAATAATAGAGACTGTAGATCGAGCTGTTCTTTCATGTTATAATAGAGACAGTATATCTAGCTGGTCTGTCAAATTATAATAGAGACAGTAGATCTAGCTGGTCTGTCATAATATAGCAGAGACAGTAGATCTAGCAGATCTGTCATAAAATAATAGAGACAGTTGATCTCGCTGGTCTGTCATATTATAATAGAGACAGTAGATCTAGCTGGTCTGTCATAATATAATAGAGACAGTAGATCTAGCTGGTCTATCATATTATAATGGACACAGTAGATCTAGCTGGTCTGTCATAATATAATAGAGACTGTAGATCTAGCTGGTCTGTCATATTATAATAGAGACAGTAGATCTAGCTGGTCTGTCATAATATAATAGAGACAGTAGATCTAGCTGGTCTGTCATATTATAATGGAGACAGTAGATCTAGCTGGTCTGTCATATTATAATAGAGACAGTAGATCTAGCTGGTCTGTCATATTATAATAGAGACAGTACATCTAGCTGGTCTGTCATAATAGAATAGAGACAGTAGATCGAGCTGTTCTGTCATAATATGAGACAGTAGATCTCGCTGGTCTTTCATATTATAATAGAGACAGTAGATCTCGCTGGTCTGTCATAATAGAACAGAGACAGTAGATCTACCTGGTCTGTCATAATCTAATAGAGACAGTAGATTTTGCAGGTCTGTCATATTATAATAGAGACAGTAGATCTTGCTGGTCTGTCATAATAGAATAGAGACAGTAGATCGAGCTGGTCTGTCATATTATAATGGAGACAGTAGATCTAGCTGTTCTGTCATAATATGAGACAGTAGATCTAGCTGGTCTTTCATATTATAATAGAGACAGTAGATCTAGCTGGTCTGTCACATTATAATAGAGACAGTAGATCGAGCTGGTCTGTCATATTATAATACAGACAGTTGATCTCGCTGGTCTGTCATATTATAATAGATACAGTAGATCTACCTGGTCTGTCATAGAATAATAGACAGTAGATCTAGCTGGTCTGTCATATTATAATAGAGACAGTAGATCTAGCTGGTCTGTCATAATATAATAGAGACAGTAGATCTAGCTGGTCTGTCATAAAATACTAGAGACTGTAGATCTAGCTGGTCTTTCATGTTATAATAGAAACAGTAGATCTAGCTGGTCTGTCATAATATAATAGAGACAGTATATCTAGCTGGTCTGTCATATTATAATAGAGACAGTAGATCTAGCTGGTCTGATATAGCAGAGACAGTAGATCTAGCTGGTCTGTCATATTATAATAGAGACAGTAGATCTAGCTGGTCTGTCATATTATAATAGAGACAGTAGATCTAGCTGGTCTGTCATAATATAATAGAGACAGTAGATCTAGCTGGTCTGTCATATTATAATAGAGACAGTAGATCTAGCTGGTCTGTCATATTATAATAGAGACAGTAGATCTAGCTGGTCTGTCATATTATAATAGAGACAGTAGATCTAGCTGGTCTGTCATAATATAATAGAGACAGTAGATTTAGCTGGTCTGTCATATTATAATAGAGACAGTAGATCTAGCTGGTCTGTCATAATATGATAGAGACAGTAGATCTAGCTGATCTGTCATAAAATAATAGAGACAGTAGATCGAGCTGTTCTTTCATGTTATAATATAGATCTCGCTGGTCTGTCATAATATAATAGAAACAGTAGATCTACCTGGTCTGTCATATTATAATAGAGACAGTAGATCTAGCTGTTCTGTCATAATATGAGACAGTATATCTAGCTGGTCTGTCATATTATAATAGAGACAGTAGATCTAGCTGGTCTGTCATATTATAATGGGGACAGTAGATCTAGCTGGTCTGCCATATTATAATACAGACAGTTGATCTCGCTGTTCTGTCATATTATAATAGAGACAGTAGATATAGCTGGTCTGTCATAATATAATAGAGCCAGTAGATTTAGCTGGTCTATCATATTATAATGGACACAGTAGATGTCGCTGGTCTGTCATAATATAATAGAGACAGTAGATCTACCTGGTCTGTCATAATATAATAGATACAGTAGATCTAGCTGGTCTGTCATATTATAATAGAGACAGTACATCTAGCTGGTCTGTCATAATAGAATAGAGAAAGTAGATCTAGCTGGTCTGTCATAATATAATAGAGACAGTATATCTAGCTGGTCTGTCAAATTATAATAGAGACAGTAGATCTAGCTGGTCTGTCAAATTATGATAGAGACAGTAGATCTAGCTGATCTGTCATAAAATAATAGAGACAGTAGATCGAGCTGGTCTTTCATGTTATAATAGAAACAGTAGATCTAGCTGGTCTGTCATAATATAATAGAGACAGTAGATCTAGCTGGTCTATCATATTATAATGGACACAGTAGATCTAGCTGGTCTGTCATAATATAATAGAGACTGTAGATCTAGCTGGTCTGTCATATTATAATAGAGACAGTAGATGTCGCTGGTCTGTCATATTATAATGGAGACAGTAGATCTAGTTGGTCTGTCATATTATAATAGAGACAGTAGATCTAGCTGGTCTGTCATATTATAATAAAGACAGTACATCTAGCTGGTCTGTCATAATAGAATAGAGACAGTAGATCTAGCTGTTCTGTCATATTATAATGGAGACAGTAGATCTAGCTGGTCTGTCATATTATAATAGAGACAGTAGATCTAGCTGGTCTGTCATATTATAATGGAGACAGTAGATCTAGCTGGTCTGTCATATTATAATAGAGACAGTAGATCTAGCTGGTCTGTCATATTATAATAGAGACAGTACATCTAGCTGGTCTGTCATAATAGAATAGAGACAGTAGATCGAGCTGTTCTGTCATAATATGAGACAGTAGATCTCGCTGGTCTTTCATATTATAATAGAGACAGTAGATCTCGCTGGTCTGTCATAATAGAACAGAGACAGTAGATCTACCTGGTCTGTCATAATCTAATAGAGACAGTAGATTTTGCAGGTCTGTCATATTATAATAGAGACAGTAGATCGAGCTGGTCTGTCATATTATAATGGAGACAGTAGATCTAGCTGTTCTGTCATAATATGAGACAGTAGATCTAGCTGGTCTTTCATATTATAATAGAGACAGTAGATCTAGCTGGTCTGTCACATTATAATAGAGACAGTAGATCGAGCTGGTCTGTCATATTATAATACAGACAGTTGATCTCGCTGGTCTGTCATATTATAATAGATACAGTAGATCTACCTGGTCTGTCATAGAATAATAGACAGCAGATCTAGCTGGTCTGTCATATTATAATAGAGACAGTATATCTAGCTGGTCTGTCAAATTATAATAGAGACAGTAGATCTAGCTGGTCTGTCATAATATAGCAGAGACAGTAGATCTACCTGGTCTGTCATAAAATACTAGAGACTGTAGATCGAGCTGGTCTTTCATGTTATAATAGAAACAGTAGATCTAGCTGGTCTGTCATAATATAATAGAGACAGTATATCTAGCTGGTCTGTCATATTATAATGGGGACAGTAGATCTAGCTGGTCTGTCATAATAGAATAGAGATAGTAGATCTAGCTGGTCTGTCACATTATAATAGAGACAGTAGATCGAGCTGGTCTGTCATATTATAATACAGACAGTTGATCTCGCTGGTCTGTCATATTATAATAGAGACAGTAGATCTAGCTGGTCTGTCATAATATAATAGAGACAGTAGATTTAGCTGGTCTATCATATTATAATGGACACAGTAGATGTCGCTGGTCTGTCATAATATGATAGAGACAGTAGATCTAGCTGATCTGTCATAAAATAATAGAGACTGTAGATCGAGCTGTTCTTTCATGTTATAATAGAAACAGTAGATCTACCTGGTCTGTCATAATATAATAGAGACAGTAGATCTAGCTGGTCTGTCATATTATAATAGAGACAGTAGATCTAGCTGTTCTGTCATAATATGAGACAGTATATCTAGCTGGTCTGTCATATTATAATAGAGACAGTAGATCTAGCTGGTCTGTCATATTATAATGGGGACAGTAGATCTAGCTGGTCTGTCATAATAGAATAGAGATAGTAGATCTAGCTGGTCTGTCACATTATAATAGAGACAGTAGATCGAGCTGGTCTGTCATATTATAATACAGACAGTTGATCTCGCTGTTCTGTCATATTATAATAGAGACAGTAGATCTAGCTGGTCTGTCATAATATAATAGAGACAGTAGATTTAGCTGGTCTATCATATTATAATGGACACAGTAGATGTCGCTGGTCTGTCATAATATAATAGAGACAGTAGATCTACCTGGTCTGTCTAGATACAGTAGATCCTGGTCTGTCATAATATAATAGAGACAGTAGATCTAGCTGGTCTGTCATAATATAATAGAGACAGTATATCTAGCTGGTCTGTCAAATTATAATAGAGACAGTAGATCTAGCTGGTCTGTCAAATTATGATAGAGACAGTAGATCTAGCTGATCTGTCATAAAATAATAGAGACAGTAGATCGAGCTGGTCTTTCATGTTATAATAGAAACAGTAGATCTAGCTGGTCTGTCATAATATAATAGAGACAGTATATCTAGCTGGTCTGTCAAATTATAATAGAGACAGTAGATCGAGCTGGTCTGTCAAATTATAATAGAGACAGTAGATCGAGCTGGTCTGTCATATTATAATACAGACAGTTGATCTCGCTGGTCTGTCATATTATAATAGAGACAGTAGATCTAGCTGGTCTGTCATAATATAATAGAGACAGTAGATCTAGCTGGTCTATCATATTATAATGGACACAGTAGATCTAGCTGGTCTGTCATAATATAATAGAGACTGTAGATCTAGCTGGTCTGTCATATTATAATAGAGACAGTAGATGTCGCTGGTCTGTCATATTATAATGGAGACAGTAGATCTAGCTGGTCTGTCATATTATAATAGAGACAGTAGATCTAGCTGGTCTGTCCTTTTATAATAGAGACAGTACATCTAGCTGGTCTGTCATAATAGAATAGAGACAGTAGATCTCGCTGGTCTTTCATATTATAATAGAGACAGTAGATCTACCTGGTCTGTCATAATCTAATAGAGACAGTAGATTTTGCTGGTCTGTCATATTATAATAGAGACAGTAGATCTCGCTGGTCTGTCATAATAGAGTAGAGACAGTAGATCGAGCTGGTCTGTCATGTTATAATGGAGACAGTAGATCTAGCTGTTCTGTCATAATATGAGACAGTAGATCTAGCTGGTCTTTCATATTATAATAGATACAGTAGATCTACCTGGTCTGTCATAGTATAATAGATACAGTAGATCTACCTGGTCTGTCATAGAATAATAGAGACAGTAGATCTAGCTGGTCTGTCATATTATAATAGAGGCAGTAGATCTAGCTGGTCTGTCATAATATAATAGAGACAGTATATCTCGCTGGTCTGTCAAATTATAATAGAGACAGTAGATCTAGCTGGTCTGTCATAATATAGCAGAGACAGTTGATCTACCTGGTCTGTCATAAAATAATAGAGACAGTAGATCTAGCTGGTCTGTCATAATATGATAGAGACAGTAGATCTAGCTTATCTGTCATAAAATAATAGAGACAGTAGATCGAGCTGGTCTTTCATGTTATAATAGAAACAGTAGATCTAGCTGGTCTGTCATATTATAATAGAGACAGTAGATCTAGCTGGTCTGTCATAATATAATATAGACAATAGATCTAGCTGGTCTGTCATAATATAATAGAGACAATAGATCTAGCTGGTCTGTCATAATATAATAGAGACAATAGATCTAGCTGGTCTGTCATAATATAATAGAGACAGTAGATCAAGCTGGTCTGTCATATTATAATAGAGACAGTAGATCTAGCTTGTCTGTCATATTATAATAGAGACAGTAGATATAGCTGGTCGGTTATAATCCAATAGAGACAGTAGATCTAGCTGTTCTGTCATAATATGAGACAGTAGATCTCGCTGGTCTTTCATATTATAATAGAGACAGTAGATCTACCTGGTCTGTCATAATCTAATAGAGACAGTAGATTTTGCTGGTCTGTCATATTATAATAGAGACAGTAGATCTCGCTGGTCTGTCATAATAGAATAGAGACAGTAGATCGAGCTGGTCTGTCATATTATAATGGAGACAGTAGATCTAGCTGTTCTGTCATAATATGAGACAGTAGATCTAGCTGGTCTTTCATATTATAATAGAGACAGTAGATTTACCTGGTCTGTCATAATATAATAGATACAGTAGATCTACCTGGTCTGTCATAGAATAATAGAGACAGTAGATCTAGCTGGTCTGTCATATTATAATAGAGGCAGTAGATCTAGCTGGTCTGTCATAATATAATAGAGACAGTATATCTCGCTGGTCTGTCAAATTATAATAGAGACAGTAGATCTAGCTGGTCTGTCATAATATAGCAGAGACAGTAGATCTACCTGGTCTGTCATAAAATAATAGAGACAGTAGATCTAGCTGGTCTGTCATAATATGATAGAGACAGTAGATCTAGCTGATCTGTCATAAAATAATAGAGACAGTAGATCGAGCTGGTCTTTCATGTTATAATAGAAACAGTAGATCTAGCTGGTCTGTCATATTATAATAGAGACAGTAGATCTAGCTGGTCTGTCATAATATAATATAGACAATAGATCTAGCTGGTCTGTCATAATATAATAGAGACAATAGATCTAGCTGGTCTGTCATAATATAATAGAGACAATAGATCTAGCTGGTCTGTCATAATATAATAGAGACAGTAGATCAAGCTGGTCTGTCATATTATAATAGAGACAGTATATCTAGCTTGTCTGTCATATTATAATAGAGACAGTAGATATAGCTGGTCGGTTATAATCCAATAGAGACAGTAGATCTAGCTGTTCTGTCATAATATGAGACAGTAGATCTCGCTGGTCTTTCATATTATAATAGAGACAGTAGATCTACCTGGTCTGTCATAATCTAATAGAGACAGTAGATTTTGCTGGTCTGTCATATTATAATAGAGACAGTAGATCTCGCTGGTCTGTCATAATAGAATAGAGACAGTAGATCGAGCTGGTCTGTCATATTATAATGGAGACAGTAGATCTAGCTGTTCTGTCATAATTTGAGACAGTAGATCTAGCTGGTCTTTCATATTATAATAGAGACAGTAGATTTACCTGGTCTGTCATAATATAAAAGAGACAGTAGATCTAGCTGGTCTGTCATATTATAATAGAGGCAGTAGATCTAGCTGGTCTGTCATAATATAATAGAGACAGTATATCTCGCTGGTCTGTCAAATTATAATAGAGACAGTAGATCTAGCTGGTCTGTCATAATATAGCAGAGACAGTAGATCTACCTGGTCTGTCATAAAATAATAGAGACAGTAGATCTAGCTGGTCTGTCATAATATGATAGAGACAGTAGATCTAGCTGATCTGTCATAAAATAATAGAGACAGTAGATCGAGCTGGTCTTTCATGTTATAATAGAAACAGTAGATCTAGCTGGTCTGTCATATTATAATAGAGACAGTAGATCTAGCTGGTCTGTCATAATATAATATAGACAATAGATCTAGCTGGTCTGTCATAATATAATAGAGACAATAGATCTAGCTGGTCTGTCATAATATAATAGAGACAATAGATCTAGCTGGTCTGTCATAATATAATAGAGACAGTAGATCCAAGCTGGTCTGTCATATTATAATAGAGACAGTAGATCTAGCTTGTCTGTCATATTA
>NW_026280573.1:0-51268 GCF_023373465.1 Oncorhynchus keta
CCACATTGACTCGGTACCGGTACCCCTGTATATAGCCTCCACATTGACTCTGTACCGGTACCCCTGTATATAGCCTCCACATTGACTCTGCACCGTACTCCTGTAAATAGCTTCCACATTGACTCTGTACCGTACCCCCTGCATATAGTTCCACACTGACTGCACCGGTACCCCTGTATAGCCCACACTGACGGTACCCCTGTATATAGCCTCCACACGTACCCCTGTATATAGTCTCCACATTGACTCTGCACCGGTACTCCTGTATATAGCCTCCACATTGACTCTGTACCGTAACACCCTGTATATAGCCTCCACATTGACTCTGTACCGTAACACCCTGTATATAGCCTCCACATTTACTCTGTACCGTAACACCCTGTATATAGCCTCCACATTGACTCTGTACCGGTACCCCTGTATATAGCCTCCACATTGACTCTGTACCGGTACACCCTGTATATAGCCTCCACATTGACTCTGTACCGGTACACCCTGTATATAGCCTCCACATTGACTCTGTACCGGTACCCTGGTATATAGCCCACATTGACTCTGTACTGGTACCCTGTATATAGCTCCACATTGACTCTGTACCGGTACCCCTGTATATAGCCTCCACATTGACTCTGTACCGGTACTCCCTGTATAGCCCTCCACATTGACTCTACCGGTACCCCTGTATATAGCCCACATTGACTCTGTACCGTAACACCCTGTATATAGCCTCCACATTGACTCTGTACCGTAACACCCTGTATATAGTCTCACTATTGTTATTTTACTGCTGCTCTTTAATTATTTGTTACTTTTTTTTTTTCTATTTAACTTAATTTTTTTTCTTAACTTCTTAAAGCATTTTTTGGTTAAGGGCTTGTAAGTAAAGCATTTCACTGTAAGGTCTACTACCCTTGTTGTATTCAGCGCAATTTGATTTGATGTGGAACAGCCCCCACCAGTTCTGCACGCTTAAAGAACATCTGGGACCATCTGCTGGTAGTGAATCTATTCTCTCCATTTAAATGTGTAGATCAGTCCTCGAGGTGTCCTTATCTTAGGCATTTAACCTCACACTGACATGTCATCTTTTCTCTTCACTTTGACAGGCAAATATTTAAAGGTCCTTATTTATTTATTTCACCCTTATTTAACCAGGTAAGGCTAGTTGAGAACACCTTCATTTAACCAGGTAGGCCAGTTGAGAACACCTTTATTTAACCAGCTAGGCTAGTTGAGAACAAGTTCTCATTTGCAACTGTGACCTGGCCAAGATAAAGCATAGTAGTTCGAAAACAGACAACAACACAGAGTTACACATGGAATTAACAAACATACAGTCAATAATACAGTAGAACAAAACAAAACAAAACGTCTACATACAGTGAGTGCAAATGAGGTAAGATAAGGGAGTTAAGGCAATAAATAGGCCATGGTGTCGAGGGTAATTACAATATAGCAATTAAACACTGGAATGGTAGATGTGCAGGAGATGAATGTGCAGGTAGAGATACTGGGGTGCAAAGGAGCAAGATAAATAAAATGAATAAATACAGTATGGGGATGAGGTAGGTAGATAGATGGGCTATGTACAGGTGCAGTGATCTGTAAACTGCTCTGACAGCTGGTGCTTAAAGCTAGTGAGGAGATGTGAGTCTCCAGCTTCAGACATTTTTGCAGTTCGTAGGAATTGGCTTTGGGGGTGACCAGTGAGATTATTATTATTATTATATACCTGAAGGAGCGTGCTACAGGTGGGTACTGCTATGGTGACCAGTGAGCTGAGATAAGGGGGACTTTACTTAGCAGAGACTTGTAGATGACCTGTAGCCAGTGGGTTTGGCGACGAGTATGAAGGGCCGGGGCCTCCCGGGTGGCGCAGTGGTTAAGGGTGCTGTACTGCAGCGCCAGCTGTGCCATCAGAGTCCCTGGGTCCGCGCCTAGGTTCTGTAGTGCAGCCGCGACCGGGAGGTCCGTGGGCGACGCACAATAGGCCTAGCGTCGTCCGAGTTAGGGAGGGCTTGGTCGGTAGGGATGGGTTGGCCGGTAGGGATGTCCTTGTCTCACCGCGCGCACCAGCGACTCCTGTGGCGGGCCGGGCGCAGTGCGCGCTAACCAAGGTTGCCAGGTGCACGGTGTTTCCACCGACACATTGGTGCGGCTGGCTTCCGGGTTGGATGCGCGCTGGGTTAAGAAGCAGTACGGCTGGTTGGGTTGTGTATCGGAGGACGCATGACTTTCAACCTTCGTCTCTCCCGAGCCCGTACGGGAGTTGTAGCGATGAGACAAGATAGTAGCTACTACAACAATTGGATACCACGAAATTGGGGGGAAAAAAGGGGTAAAATTCAAAACAAAAAAAGAGTATGAAGGGCCAACCAACGAGAGCGTACAGGCCGCAATGGTGGGGAGTATATGGGGCTTTGGTGACAAATGGATGGCACTGTGATAGACTGCATCCAGTTTGTTGAGTAGAGTGTTGGAGGCTATTTTATAGCCTTATAGAGTTGTATGGCATTGAAGCTCATCTGGAGGTTAGTTAACACAGTGTCCAAAGAAGGGCCAGAAGTATACAGAATGGTGTCGTCTGCGTAGAGGTGAATCAGAGAATCACCGGCAGCAAGAGCAACATCATTGATGTATACAGAGAAGAGATTTAGCTAATAAATGATGATGCTGGGTTAATATGCATACCTCTCTAACTAGAGAGTAGGCTGTCTGTTGGGCAGGTTGAAAGAAGAGCGAGTGAAAATGTTGTGATCGTATCCAAGGTGGAAAACCTCCTACAGAGGCTCATCCAGGCCAGACGTTTCCTTCAGCAGACTCTCTGTCTGTAGCAAACGGGATGAGGACGTCTGGTCCTCTCCACATGGTTCTCTGTCTGTAGCAAACGGGATGAGGACGTCTGGTCCTCTCCACATGGTTCTCTGTCTGTAGCAAACGGAATGAGGACGTCTGGTCCTCTCCACATGGCTCCACATGTTTGGTCTGGTTCTCTGTCTGTAGCAAACGGGATGAGGACGTCTGGTCCTCTCCACATGGTTCCACATGTTTGGTCTGGTTCTCTGTCTGTAGCAAACGGAATGAGGACGTCTGGTCCTCTCCACATGGTTCTCTGTCTGTAGCAAACGGAATGAGGACGTCTGGTCCTCTCCACATGGTTCTCTGTCTGTAGCAAACGGGATGAGGACGTCTGGTCCTCTCCACATGGTTCTCTGTCTGTAGCAAACGGAATGAGGACGTCTGGTCCTCTCCACATGGCTCCACATGTTTGGTCTGGTTCTCTGTCTGTAGCAAACGGGATGAGGACGTCTGGTCCTCTCCACATGGTTCCACATGTTTAGTCTGGTTCTCTTCTCCACATAGTTCCACATGTTTAGTCTGGTTCTCTTCTCCACATGGTTCCACATGTTTGGTCTGGTTCTCTTCTCCACATGGTTCCACATGTTTGGTCTGGTTCTCTTCTCCACATGGCTCCACATGTTTAGTCTGTTCCCCTTCACAGTGGTTCCACATGTTTGGTCTGGTTCTCTTCTCCACATGGCTCCACATGTTTAGTCTGGTTCTCTTCTCCACATAGTTCCACATGTTTAGTCTGGTTCTCTTCTCCACATGGTTCCACATGTTTGGTCTGGTTCTCTTCTCCACATGGTTCCACATGTGTGGTCTGGTTCTCTTCTCCACATGGTTCCACATGTTTGGTCTGGTTCTCTTCTCCACATGGTTCCACATGTTTGGTCTGGTTCTCTTCTCCACATGGTTCCACATGTTTGGTCTGTTCCCCTTCACAGTGGTTCCACATGCTTGGTCTGGTTCTCTTCTCCACATGGTTCCACATGTTTGGTCTGGTTCTCTTCTCCACATGGTTCCACATGTTTGGTCTGTTCCCCTTCACAGTGGTTCCACATGTTTGGTCTGGTTCTCTTCTCCACATGGTTCCACATGTTTGGTCTGGTTCTCTTCTCCACATGGCTCCACATGTTTAGTCTGGTTCTCTTCTCCACATGGTTCCACATGTTTGGTCTGGTTCTCTTCTCCACATGGTTCCACATGTTTGGTCTGGTTCTCTTCTCCACATGGTTCCACATGTTTGGTCTGTTCCCCTTCACAGTGGTTCCACATGTTTGGTCTGGTTCTCTTCTCCACATGGTTCCACATGTTTGGTCTGGTTCTCTTCTCCACATGGTTCCACATGTTTGGTCTGTTCCCCTTCACAGTGGTTCCACATGTTTGGTCTGGTTCTCTTCTCCACATGGTTCCACATGTTTGGTCTGGTTCTCTTCTCCACATGGTTCCACATGTTTAGTCTGGTTCTCTTCTCCACATGGTTCCACATGTTTGGTCTGGTTCTCTTCTCCACATGGTTCCACATGTTTGGTCTGGTTCTCTTCTCCACATGGTTCCACATGTTTGGTCTGTTCCCCTTCACAGTGGTTCCACATGTTTGGTCTGGTTCTCTTCTCCACATGGTTCCACATGTTTGGTCTGGTTCTCTTCTCCACATGGTTCCACATGTTTGGTCTGGTTCTCTTCTCCACATGGTTCCACATGTTTGGTCTGGTTCTCTTCTCCACATGGTTCCACATGTTTAGTCTGGTTCTCTTCTCCACATGGTTCCACATGTTTGGTCTGGTTCTCTTCTCCACATGGTTCCACATGTTCGTGACACTCAAGTTGTGTGGGAAAAATCCAATTCATATTTTGTTCTGTTATTTTTCATTCTATTAATTCTCACTATAAAATCTAGGCCCTATATGTGACTGTGATCAGGGTGGGGGAATGTGTCTCTTGTCTGTTTAATTAACAAAATAGGAACTATTGATTTCATTTGCATGGCACAGCCATGGGCTACACAGTCCAGTGATGTAATTAAACTCAAAATATGCTATTCTAGTCTGTTGAAGAAACAAGTTGTATTAGTCTTATACTGTTTGTTAGGACCTGCGTAATTAATAATGGAGGTCGTTGTCGGCTCATATAATTACCAGAACATTACCATGTTTTGAGGGACAACTTTTAATTCATCGTAACGGGAAAATACAGGGTCATTATTTACAAATGATTTCCAAGTCGTCTGTAGCAAGCTGCTCACACACTGGTGATGGATGAAGGAAAGCAGTGGTAGGGATGAATTAGAGGATTTAGAGCAGCTTTAATAGGGGTCCACTTGTTGCACAATGGATTCTTTGATAAATGGGTGAAATATTTATGGTCGTCTTGTGAGTTCACACCACGACCAGGAAGGTTTGATGTGGTGGTAGGACTTCGACCCCGTGGGGTTTATTTCTTCTGTGTGTGTGTGTAGATTGTGTGTAGTGTGTGTGTGTGTGTAGATTGTGTGTAGTGTGTCGTTTGTCTTCGTGTAGGTTGTGTTTGTGTGTAGATTGTGTGTAGTGTGTTTGTGTAGTTTGTCTGTGTGTAGGTTGTGTGTGTGTGTGTGTGTGTGTGTGTGTGTGTGTGTGTGTGTGTGTGTGTGTGCGTGCGTGCGTGCGTGCGTGCGTGCGTGCGTGCGTGTGTGTAGGTTGTTGTGACTATCTGACATGATGTAGGATAAATATATACCAATAGGAGTGTTGTGACTATCTAACATGATGTAGGATAAATATATACCAATAGGAGTGTTGTGACTATCTGACATGATGTAGGATAAATATATACCAATAGGAGTGTTGTGACTATCTGACATGATGTAGGATAAATATATACCAATAGGAGTGTTGTGACTATCTGACATGATGTAGGATAAATATATACCAATAGGAGTGTTGTGACTATCTGACATGATGTAGGATAAATATATACCAATAGGAGTGTTGTGACTATCTGACATGATGTAGGATAAATATATACCAATAGGAGTGTTGAGACTATCTGACATGATGTAGGATAAATATATACCAATAGGAGTGTTGAGACTATCTGACATGATGTAGGATAAATATATACCAATAGGAGTGTTGTGACTATCTGACATGATGTAGGATAAATATATACCAATAAGTGTTGTGACTATCTGACATGATGTAGGATAAATATATACCAATAGGAGTGTTGTGACTATCTGACATGATGTAGGATAAATATATACCAATAGGAGTGTTGTGACTATCTGACATGATGTAGGATAAATATATACCAATAGGAGTGTTGTGACTATCTGACATGATGTAGGATAATATATATACCAATAGGAGTGTTGTGACTATCTGACATGATGTAGGATAAATATATACCAATAGGAGTGTTGTGACTATCTGACATGATGTAGGATAAATATATACCAATAGGGGAGTGTTGTGACTATCTGACATGATGTAGGATAAATATATACCAATAGGAGTGTTGTGACTATCTGACATGATGTAGGATAAATATATACCAATAGGAGTGTTGTGACTATCTGACATGATGTAGGATAAATATATACCAATAGGAGTGTTGTGACTATCTGACATGATGTAGGATAAATATATACCAATAGGAGTGTTGTGACTATCTGACATGATGTAGGATAAATATATACCAATAGGAGTGTTGTGACTATCTGACATGATGTAGGATAAATATATACCAATAGGAGTGTTGTGACTATCTGACATGATGTAGGATAAAATATACCAATAGGAGTGTTGTGACTATCTGACATGATGTAGGATAAATATATACCAATAGGAGTGTTGTGACTATCTGACATGATGTAGGATAAATATATACCAATAGTGTTGTGACTATCTGACATGATGTAGGATAAATATATACCAATAGGAGTGTTGTGACTATCTGACATGATGTAGGATAAATATATACCAATAGGAGTGTTGTGACTATCTGACATGATGTAGGATAAATATATACCAATAGGAGTGTTGTGACTATCTGACATGATGTAGGATAAATATATACCAATAGGAGTGTTGTGACTATCTAACATGATGTAGGATAAATATATACCAATAGGAGTGTTGTGACTATCTAACATGATGTAGGATAAATATATACCAATAGGAGTGTTGTGACTATCTGACATGATGTAGGATAAATATATACCAATAGGAGTGTTGAGACTATCTGACATGATGTAGGATAAATATATACCAATAGGAGTGTTGTGACTATCTGACATGATGTAGGATAAATATATACCAATAGGAGTGTTGTGACTATCTGACATGATGTAGGATAAATATATACCAATAGGAGTGTTGAGACTATCTGACATGATGTAGGATAAATATATACCAATAGGAGTGTTGTGACTATCTGACATGATGTAGGATAAATATATACCAATAGGAGTGTTGTGACTATCTGACATGATGTAGGATAAATATATACCAATAGGAGTGTTGTGACTATCTGACATGATGTAGGATAAATATATACCAATAGGAGTGTTGTGACTATCTGACATGATGTAGGATAAATATATACCAATAGGAGTGTTGTGACTATCTGACATGATGTAGGATAAATATATACCAATAGGAGTGTTGTGACTATCTGACATGATGTAGGATAAATATATACCAATAGGAGTGTTGTGACTATCTGACATGATGTAGGATAAATATATACCAATAGGAGTGTTGTGACTATCTGACATGATGTAGGATAAATATATACCAATAGTGTTGTGACTATCTGACATGATGTAGGATAAATATATACCAATAGGAGTGTTGTGACTATCTGACATGATGTAGGATAAATATATACCAATAGAGTGTTGTGACTATCTGACATGATGTAGGATAAATATATACCAATAGGAGTGTTGTGACTATCTGACATGATGTAGGATAAATATATACCAATAGGAGTGTTGTGACTATCTGACATGATGTAGGATAAATATATACCAATAGGAGTGTTGTGACTATCTGACATGATGTAGGATAAATATATACCAATAGGAGTGTTGTGACTATCTAACATGATGTAGGATAAATATATACCAATAGGAGTGTTGTGACTATCTAACATGATGTAGGATAAATATATACCAATAGGAGTGTTGTGACTATCTAACATGATGTAGGATAAATATATACCAATAGGAGTGTTGTGACTATCTGACATGATGTAGGATAAATATATACCAATAGGAGTGTTGAGACTATCTGACATGATGTAGGATAAATATATACCAATAGGAGTGTTGTGACTATCTGACATGATGTAGGATAAATATATACCAATAGGAGTGTTGTGACTATCTGACATGATGTAGGATAAATATATACCAATAGGAGTGTTGAGACTATCTGACATGATGTAGGATAAATATATACCAATAGGAGTGTTGTGACTATCTGACATGATGCAGGCCAAGCCTCTGCTGTGAGACAGAGAGGCTGATCAGCAGCGTGTCAGATCTCTGCTGTGAGACAGAGAGGCTGATCAGCAGCGTGTCAGATCTCTGCTGTGAGACAGAGAGGCTGATCAGCAGCGTGTCAGATCTCTGCTGTGAGACAGAGAGGCTGATCAGCAGCGTGTCAGATCTCTGCTGTGAGACAGAGAGGCTGATCAGCAGCGTGTCAGATCTCTGCTGTGAGACAGAGAGGCTGATCAACAGCGTGTCAGATCTCTGCTGTGAGACAGAGAGGCTGATCAGCAGCGTGTCAGATCTCTGCTGTGAGACAGAGAGGCTGATCAGCAGCGTGTCAGATCTCTGCTGTGAGACAGAGAGGCTGATCAGCAGCATGTCAGATCTCTGCTGTGAGACAGAGAGGCTGATCAGCAGCGTGTCAGATCTCTGCTGTGAGACAGAGAGGCTGATCAGCAGCATGTCAGATCTCTGCTGTGAGACAGAGAGGCTGATCAGCAGCGTGTCAGATCTCTGCTGTGAGACAGAGAGGCTGATCAGCAGCATGTCAGATCTCTGCTGTGAGACAGAGAGGCTGATCAGCAGCATGTCAGATCTCTGCTGTGAGACAGAGAGGCTGATCAGCAGCGTGTCAGATCTCTGCTGTGAGACAGAGAGGCTGATCAGCAGCATGTCAGATAAAGACATGTTCAGAGTTTCATTCCAACATGCTATACAATATATCCATTTTCAGAAATGTTGGTAAATTTGCTTTAATAGTTTACAGAACCTATTGAAGAGATCGGTGTGTTTGTTCGCTATCTAATCTATCTATCTAATCACGGCATGGGGTTGTTCAATGACAGACATGTATGTGTTTAAAATCTATCACTTGATGGTTTCATTTCAGAAAGAAAAACAATCATGTTTTGTGGCAAAACGCTATAAAATAACATGAAATAACTATAAATAACTATAACTAACTATAACTATAAAATAACATAAAATAACTATAAATAACTATAACTAACTATAACTATAAAATAACTATAACTAACTATAATATAACTATAACTAACTATAACTATAAAATAACTATAACTAACTATAACTATAACTAACTATAACTATAAAATAACTATAAATAACTATAACTATAAAATAACTATAACTAACTATAATATAACTATAACTAACTATAACTATAAAATAACTATAACTAACTATAACTATAACTAACTATAACTATAAAATAACTATAACTAACTATAATATAACTATAACTAACTATAACTATAAAATAACTATAACTAACTATAACTATAACTAACTATAACTATAAATAACTATAACTAGCTATAACTATAAAATAACTATAACTAACTATAATATAACTATAACTAACTATAACTATAAAATAACTATAACTAACTATAACTAACTATAACTATAAAATAACTATAAATAACTATAACTATAAAATAACTATAACTAACTATAATATAACTATAACTAACTATAACTATAAAATAACTATAACTAACTATAACTATAACTAACTATAACTATAAAATAACTATAACTAACTATAACTATAACTAACTATAACTATAAAATAACTATAAATAACTATAACTAGCTATAACTATAAAATAACTATAACCATAAAATAACTATAACTATAAAATAACTATAAATAACTATAACTAGCTATAACTATAAAATAACTATAACTAACTATAACTATAAAATAATTATAACTAACTATAACTATAAATAACTATAACTAGCTATAACTATCAAATAACTATAACTAACTATAACTATAACTATAAATAACTATAACTATAACATAACTATAACTAACTATAAAATAACTATAACTATAAAATAACTATAACTATAAAATAACTATAACTATAACATAACTATAACTAACTATAACTATAAAATAACTATAACTAACTATAACTATAACTAACTATAACTATAAAATAACTATAACTAACTATAACTATAACTAACTATAACTATAAAATAACTATAAATAACTATAACTAGCTATAACTATAAAATAACTATAACCATAAAATAACTATAACTATAAAATAACTATAAATAACTATAACTAGCTATAACTATAAAATAACTATAACTAACTATAACTATAAAATAATTATAACTAACTATAACTATAAATAACTATAACTAGCTATAACTATCAAATAACTATAACTAACTATAACTATAACTAACTATAACTATAAATAACTATAACTATAACATAACTATAACTAACTATAACTATAAAATAACTATAACTATAAAATAACTATAACTATAACTATAACATAACTATAACTAACTATAACTATAAAATAACTATAACTATAAAATAACTATAACTATAAAATAACTATAAATAACTATAACTATAACTATAAATAACTATAACTATAACTATAAAATAACTATAACTAACTATAACTATTAAATAACTATAACTATAAAATAACTATAACTATAAAATAACTATAACTAACTATAACTATAAAATAAATATAACTAGCTATAACTATAAAATAACTATAACTAACTATAAAATAACTATAACTAACTATAACTATAAAATAACTAACTAACTATAACTAACTATAAAATAACTATAACTAGCTATAACTATAAAATAACTATAAATAACTATAACTATACAATAACTATAACTATAAAATAACTATACCTAATAACTAACTATAACTATAAAATAACTATTCCCTAATAACTAACTATAACTATAAAATAACTATAACTAACTATAATTATACAATAACTATAACTAACTATAACTATACAATAACTATAACTAACTATACCTATAACATAACTATAACTAACTATAACTATAAAATAACTATAAAATAACTATAACTATAAAATAACTATAACTATAAAATAACTATGACTAGCTATTACTATACAATAACTATAACTAGCTATAACTATAAAATAACTATAACTAACTGCAACTATAAAATACCTATAACTAACTATACAATAACTGTAACTAATAACTAACTAACTATAACTATAAAATAACTATAACTAACTATCACTATAAAATAACTATACGCTAACTATAACTAGCTCTAAAATAAAATAACTAATAACTAACCATAACTATAAAATAACCAATAACTAATAACTAACTATACCTATAAAATATCTAACTAATAACTAGCTATAACTATAACATAACTATAACTAACTATAACTAAAACATAACTGTAACTAACTATAACTAAAGCATAACTGTAACTAACTATAACTAAAACATAACTGTAACTAACTATAACTAAAGCATAACTGTAACTAACTATAACTAAAGCATAACTGTAACTAACTATAACTAAAACATAACTGTAACTAACTATAACTAAAGCATAACTGTAACTAACTATAACTAAAGCATAACTGTAACTAACTATAACTAAAGCATAACTGTAACTAACTATAACTAAAGCATAACTGTAACTAACTATAACTAAAACATAACTGTAACTAACTATAACTGAAACATAACTGTAACTAACTATAACTAAAGCATAACTGTAACTAACTATAACTAAAGCATAACTGTAACTAACTATAACTAAAGCATAACTGTAACTAACTATATGTTACGGTTTTCTTCCTTCGAAGGAGGACCAAAAGGCGTGGTAATTTTCATGCCTTTAATAAAGATGAAAAACAAACAATACAAAAACAACAAACGGAACACAGAGACAGGAACAATCACCCACGAAACACTCAAAGAATATGGCTGCCTAAATATGGTTCCCAATCAGAGACAACGATAATCACCTGCCTCTGATTGAGAACCGCCTCAGGCAACCATAGACTTTTCTAGACAACCCTACTAAGCCACAATCCCAATACCTACTAAAACCCCAATACAAAACACACCACAAAATAAACCCATGTCACACCCTGGCCTGACCAAAGTAATAAAGAAAACACAAAATACTAAGACCAGGGCGTGACACTATAACTCTAAAATAACTATAACTAATAATTATCTATAAATATAAAATAACTAATAACGAAGTAACTAATTGTTTTATAAAAAACTGTACAAACAATATTTTAAATCAATCCAGTAGTATCTCTATGTGAAATATTTAGTCCGATTTTATCAGATGCTCTTATCCAGAGAGACTGACAGTTAGTCCATTCATTTTAAGAACTGGGTGAAACAACCACATATCACAGTCATATACAGGAAACAAACATTCCATTCCACAAAAAGCACATTGTAGAAAAATGTGTGGATATAGAGTGTTGTCTGTATCTACCCCCATCTGAAGTGATGCAGACCAGACATGATAGATAACTGGTTTTCTCCTAGTCTAGCAGACATGTTACATAACTGTCTAGTGGTTTTCTCCTAGTCTAACAGACATGTTAGATAACTGTCTAGTGGTTTTCTCCTAGTCCAACAGACCAGACATGTTAGATAACTGTCTAGTGGTTTTCTCCTAGTCTAACAGACCAGACATGATAGATAACTGGTTTTCTCCTAGTCTAACAGACATGTTAGATAACTGTCTAGTGGTTTTCTCCTAGTCTAACAGACATGTTAGGTAACTGTCTAGTGGTTTTCTCCTAGTCTAACAGACCAGACATTATATATAACTGGTTTTCTCCTAGTCTAGCAGACATGATAGATAACTGGTTTTCTCCTAGTCTAACAGACATGATAGATAACTGGTTTTCTCCTAGTCTAACAGACATGTTAGATAACTGTCTAGTGGTTTTCTCCTAGTCTAACAGACCAGACATGATAGATAACTGTCTAGTGGTTTTCTCCTAGTCTAACAGACCAGACATGATAGATAACTGTCTAGTGGTTTTCTCCTAGTCTAACAGACCAGACATGATAGATAACTGTCTAGTGGTTTTCTCCTAGTCTAACAGACCAGACATGATAGATAACTGTCTAGTGGTTTTCTCCTAGTCTAACAGACCAGACATGATAGATAACTGTCTAGTGGTTTTCTCCTAGTCTAACAGACATGTTAGATAACTGTCTAGTGGTTTTCTCCTAGTCTAACAGACCATACATGTTAGATAACTGTCTAGTGGTTTTCTCCTAGTCTAACAGACATGTTAGATAACTGTCTAGTGGTTTTCTCCTAGTCTAGCAGACCAGACATGTTAGATAACTGTCTAGTGGTTTTCTCCTAGTCTAGCAGACATGTTAGATAACTGTCTAGTGGTTTTCTCCTAGTCTAGCAGACATGTTAGATAACTGTCTAGTGGTTTTCTCCTAGTCTAGCAGACATGTTAGATAACTGTCTAGTGGTTTTCTCCTAGTCTAACAGACATGTTAGAGACCTGTCTAGTGGTTTTCTCCTAGTCTAGCAGACATGTTAGATAACTGTCTAGTGGTTTTCTCCTAGTCTAGCAGACATGTTAGATACCTGTCTAGTGGTTTTATCCTAGTCTAACAGACCAGACATGTTAGATAACTGTCTAGTGGTTTTCTCCTAGTCTAATAGACCAGACATGTTAGATACCTGTCTAGTGGTTTTCTCCTAGTCTAACAGACCAGACATGTTAGATAACTGTCTAGTGGTTTTCTCCTAGTCTAGCAGACATGTTAGATAACTGTCTAGTGGTTTTCTCCTAGTCTAGCAGACATGTTAGATAACTGTCTAGTGGTTTTCTCCTAGTCTAACAGACATGTTAGAGACCTGTCTAGTGGTTTTCTCCTAGTCTAGCAGACATGTTAGATAACTGTCTAGTGGTTTTCTCCTAGTCTAGCAGACATGTTAGATACCTGTCTAGTGGTTTTCTCCTAGTCTAACAGACCAGACATGTTAGATAACTGTCTAGTGGTTTTCTCCTAGTCTAGCAGACATGTTAGATACCTGTCTAGTGGTTTTATCCTAGTCTAACAGACCAGACATGTTAGATAACTGTCTAGTGGTTTTCTCCTAGTCTAACAGACATGTTAGATAACTGTCTAGTGGTTTTCTCCTAGTCTAACAGTTAGTCTAGTGGTGTGACTTTATCTGCCCCCATCGGAGGGCTATTTGTCTTTCCAAGTCCTGACTACACACCACTAACCAGGAAATGAAGGCATGTCGTGGTTTGTATTTGACCCCTAAGGTTGATTTCCTCTGTCTGGATCATCCATGTGTTGTTGCACAATTAGCATCATATCTATGTTTCAAAATGTGGAAATGAGTTGTTGACTGTGTCTGTCTGTCTGTCTGTCTGTCTGTCTGTCTGTCTGTCTGTCTGTCTGTCTGTCTGTCTGTCTGTCTGTCTGTCTGTCTGTCTGTCTGTCTGTCTGTCTCATGATGTGTAGTCTTGGCTCTTCTTAGGGGAATTCCTGGATTTGTATCATGGAGTATTTCAGAGATTTAGTTGCTCAGTGAACCCAACTATTCCTGTCAGTTTAGCCAATATTGTTCCTCTCATATTTAGTCACTTGTGGTCTTTGCCATGGGTTGGAACTGGTACAGAGAACAGAACAGAAAACCGGAAGAGACCAACACTTTTCGAGGAACAGAATTAGAAACGAAAGTGATCTATACTGTTCGGAACAGAATCAGAACCAGAAACGAAAGTGATCTATACTGTTCCGGAACAGAATCAGAACCGGAAACGAAAGTGATCTATACTGTTCCAGAACAGAATCAGAACCAGAAACGAAAGTGATCTATACTGTTCCAGAACAGAATCAGAACCAGAAACGAAAGTGATCTATACTGTTCCGGAACAGAATCAGAACCGGAAACGAAAGTGATCTATACTGTTCCGGAACAGAATCAGAACCAGAAACGAAAGTGATCTATACTGTTCCAGAACAGAATCAGAACCAGAAACGAAAGTGATCTATACTGTTCCGGAACAGAATCAGAACCGGAAACTAAAGTGATCTATACTGTTCCGGAACAGAATCAGAACCAGAAACGAATGTGATCTATACTGTTCCGGAACAGAATTGTTATCTTTTATGTTCCCGGGCATTTTTTAAAAAGTCCATCAAAAACACAACAAAGCATCTATGCAAAGAAAAGCCCTCACTCAGTCACTCAAAAACTAATTTCAGTGTCTGCCTGCTAGCTGGACATCTTTTCCAGTGTGTGTGCATGTGTAACCCCCGAAGCAGAGGCTGTAGCTTATTGTCATCACAAGCGTGATTCAGAAATGAGGCAGAGATTTTTAATTACAGAATAATTAATTAATTTGTTCAATGCTAGTTAACCCTGTCAGTTCCGAGACTCCAGCAAATTGTTTTTTTCATTTATCTGACTTTCATTGATCTGCATGTCCAGCCATTACATTTAGCCTCACACTGAAGTGTTCTTCCATTTTCTTCCAGGACAACTAGGGATACAATTTGACATAACAGTTGCACTCATGAGTTTATTGACAAATGTCAATAAAAACAAGGTCCAAAGCGAAAACTGATCCAAATGAATGTTGTAAATACAGAAATGGTTTGCTCAGTGGGAAATGAATATCCAACTGGTCAGTGACAACTGTGTGGAGTTTGTGTATTAACTTGAAATTGCAGTATTATAGACACTCTGTCCTGTGATTTCCTATGTCCTTCTCTGTGGTAAAACCCCTTACAGTATTATAGACACTCTGTCCTGTGATTTCCTATGTCCTTCTCTGTGGTAAAACCCCTTACAGTATTATAGACACTATGTCCTGTGATTTCCTATGTCCTTCTCTGTGGTAAAACCCCTTACAGTATTATAGACACTCTGTCCTGTGATTTCCTATGTCCTTCTCTGTGGTAAAACCCCTTACAGTATTATAGACACTCTGTCCTGTGATTTCCTATGTCCTTCTCTGTGGTAAAACCCCTTACAGTATTATAGACACTATGTCCTGTGATTTCCTATGTCCTTCTCTGTGGTAAAACCCCTTACAGTATTATAGACACTATGTCCTGTGATTTCCTATGTCCTTCTCTGTAGTAAAACCCCTTACAGTATTATAGACACTCTGTCCTGTGATTTCCCTATGTCCTTCTCTGTGGTAAAACCCCTTACAGTATTATAGACACTCTGTCTAGCGGAGGTGGACGGAGTAGCGGAGGTGTAGAAAATAGCGGGAGTCGTAGAAAGTGCATGGAGGTGGAAGCGAAGTAGTGGAAGTGTGAAAGTAAGCGGAGAGTGTAAAGGGAATGTAAGCGGAGTGTAGAAGTAAATCGGAAGTGTGAAAATAATGTAGAGAATGTGAAATGTAAACGGATGAGTGTAAAAATAACGAGGAAGTAGTAAGGAAATGAGAGTGTAAGGAAATATCAGAGAGTGTAGAAAGTAGAGGAAATGTAAAGAATATGAATTAGAGTGTATAGAAATAGCGGAGATGTAGAGAAATGAAGTAAGAGAGTGTAAAGAAATGTGAGGTGAAGGAAGTAGCAAGAAGTGTAAAGAAACGGAGAGTGTAGAAAATGGTAAGTATAGAAAATAATGAGGAGTGTAAGAGAAATGCAGAATGTAGGAAATAGACAGAGATGTAAGAAATAGCGAGAGTGTAAGAAATACGGAGAAGTGAAATGCGGAAGTGTAGAAATGCATGGGAAGTGTAGAAAATAGCGTGAAAGAGTGTAGAAAGTAAACGGAGAGTGTAGAAGTAGCAGAGTGTAGAAGTAATGGAGTGGAAGCAGTAACGGAAGAGTGTAGAAAGTAAGCGGAAAGTGTAGAAATGGCAGAGGGTAGACAGTACGGAGTGTAGAAAGTAGCAGAGAGTGTAGAAAGTAGTGGAGAGTGTAAGAAATGAGTGGAAGTGTAGAGAATGCTAGTGAAGCAAATAATGGAGATGTAGAAATAGCGGAGAGTAGTAAAAGTAGAAGTGAAGTGTAGAAAATGTAAGTGGAGAGTGTAAAAGTAAATGAGAGAATGTAGAAAATGTAGAGAGTGTAGAAATGATGGAGTGTAGAAAGTAAGACGGAGAGTGTAAGTAAACGGAGAGTGTAGAAAGTAAACGAGAGTGTAGAAAATGTGAGTGTAGAAATGACGGAGAGTGTAGAAATGTGGAGGTGTAGAAATAAGCGGAAGTGTAGAAATGTGAAGTGTAGAAAGTAAGCGGAGAGTGTAGAGTGACGGAGTGTAAAGAAATAGCGGAGAGTGTAGAAATGACGGAGAGTATAAAAGTAGCGAGAGTGTAAGTAAACGGAGAGTGTAGAAAATGAAGTGGAGAAATGTAGAGCAAGTAAGCGGAGAGTGTAGAAATGCATGGAGAGTGTAGAAGTACGGAGTGTAAAAATGTAAGCGGAGAGTGTAGAAATGGCGAGTGTAGAAATGCATGAGTGTAGAGAAACGGAGAGTGTAAAGTGCAGAGGAATATGAGAAGAGAGTGTAGAGGAGTAAACGGAAGTGGAGGAAATATGAGAGTGAAAATGCGAAGTGTAGAAATGATGAAGTATAAAGGAAATATGAAGATGTAAGGAAGTAAGCGGAGAGATGTAAAGGAAATGCTAGCAGGAGTGTAAATGCAGATGGAGTGTAAAGAAATACATGAGAGTGTAGAAGTAGCAGGAGAGTGTAAGAAATGTAGAGTGTAGAAAGTAGCGGAGTGTAGAAATGGAGAGAGTGAAATAGCGGAGTGTAGAGAAGTGGAGAGTGGAAGCGAGTAGACGGAGAGTGTAGAAAGTGAGCGTGAGAGTGTAGAAGTAAACGGAGAGTGTAGAGAATGGAGTGTAGAAGTAGCGGAGGTGTAGAAAGTAAGCGGAGAGTGGAGCGAAGTAAGCGGAGGTGTAGAAAGTAGCGGAGGTGTAGAGAATGCGGAGTGTGAAAGTAGCGGAGGTGTAGAAGTAGCGGAGAGTGTAGAAAATGGCGGAGTGTAGAAATGCGGAGTGTAGAAAGTAATGGAAGTGTAGAAATAACGGAGAGTGTAGTAAAGTAAGCGAGTGTAGAAAATGTGAAGTGTGAAAGTAGAAATGGAGAGAGTGTAGAAATACGGAGAGTGTAAGAGTAAGCGGAGAGTGTAAAAGTAAGCAGAGAGTGTAAAATGCATGAAGTGTAGAAATGCAGGAGTGGAAAGTGAAGTAGCGGAGGAGTAGAGCAATGGAAAGTGTAGAAAGTAAATGGAGAGTGTAGAAAGTAAGCGGAGTGTAGAGAAAATGAAGAGTGTAAGAAATATAGCGGAGAGTATAGAAATGTGAAAGTAGGAAGTGAAAGTAAACGGAGAGTGTAGATAACGAGTAGAAAGTGTAGAAATGTGAAGTATAGAAAATGTGGAGAGTGTAGAAGTAAACGGAGAGTGTAGAAAGTAGTGGAAGTGTAGAATATGGAGAGAGTGTAGAAATGTGAAGAGTGTAGAAGTAAATGAGAGAGTGGAAAGAAATATGAGGAAGTGTAGAAATGTGAGATAATAGAAAATGTAAGAAATGAAGAGATGTAAAGAAATGTGAAGAGTGTAAAGTAGTGGAGAGTGTAGAAGTAGCGGAGAGTGTAGAAATGCAGTGGAGAGTAGTAGAAATGAGTAGTGGAAGTGTAAGAGAATGCGGAGAGTGGAAGCGAAGTAAGGAGAGTGTAGAAAGTAGCGGAGTGAAGCAGAGTAGTGTAGGAAATGTAGGAGTGTAGAAATGACGGAGATGTAGAAAGTGAGCGGAAGTGTAAGTAGTAGTGAGAGTGTAGAAGTAGTGGAAGTGTAGAAGTAAGCGGAGGTGTGAGCGAAGTAGCGGAAGTGTAGAAAATGTAACGGAGAGTGTAGAAGTAACGGAGAGTGTAGAAATAGTGGAGAGAGTGTAGAAATGAGCGTGAGAGTGTAAAGAAGTAAAGCGGAGGAGTGTAGAGAAGTAAACGGAAGTGTAAAGAAGTAAGCGGAGAGTGTAGAAATGTGAGAGTGTAAGGAAAGTAGACGGAGAGTGTAAAGAAATGCAGAGTGTAGAGAGAAATGTAGAGAAGTGGAGGAAATAGCAGAGGAGTGTAAAAATAGTGGAGAGTGTAGAAAGTAGCGGAGAGTGTAGAGAGTAGCGGAGTGTAAGAGTAAGCGGAGAGTGTAGGGAGTAAACGGAGTGTAAGAAACGGAGAGTGTAGGAAGTATAGCGGAGTGTAGAAATGCGGAGAGTAGTAAAGTAAGCGGAGAGTGTAGAAATATGCGGAGAGTGTAGAAATGTGCGAAGGTGTAGAAAGTAAGCGGAGAGTGTAGAAGTAGCGGAGGTGTAGAAAGTAGCGGAGGTGGAAGCGAAGTAGCGGAGAGTGTAGAAATATGCGAGAGTGTAGAAATGCATGGAGAGTGTAGAAAGTAAGCGGAGAGTGTAAAAGTAAACGGAGTGTAGCAGTAAATCGGAGAGTGTAGAAAGTAGTGGAGAGTGTAGAAGTAGATGGAGAGTGTAGAGAATAGCGAGAGTGTAGAAAGTGAGCGGAGAGTGTAGAAAGTAAGCGGAGAGTGTAGAGGTAGCGAGAGTGTAGAAAGTAGACGGAGAGTGTAGAAGTAAACGGAGAGTGTAGAAAATAGCGTGAGTGTAGAATATGAAGTAGTAAGTGAAATGTAGAGTGTAGAATAAATGGAGAGTGTGAAGCGAAATGTGGAGTGTAAAGTAACGGAGAATGTAGAAGATGGAGTGTAAAGTAAACGGAAGGTGTAGAAATGACGGAGTGTAGAAATGTAGACGGAGAGTGTAGAAGTAGTAGGAGGTGGAGGAAGTAAGCGGAGGTGGAAGCGAAATAGTGGAGAGTATAGAAATAGTGAGAGTAGAAAGTAGCGGAGTGTAGAAATAATGAAGGTGTACAGTAATCGGAGAGTGTAAGAAGCGGAAGTGATAGGAAGTAGCGGAGGTGGAAGCGAAGTAGACGAGTGTAGAAAGTAGTGGAGTGTAGAAATATAGCGGAGGTGTAAGTAAACGGAGAATATAGAAAGTGGAAGTGAGAGTGGAGAGAAATGTAGAGTAGAAATGTGGAGGTGTAGAAAGTAAGCGGAGAGTGTAGACGTAAGTAGAGGAGTGTAGAAAGTAGCGAGAGTGTAAAAGTATGAGGAAATGTAGAGAGGAAATGAGTGCGAGAGTGAAGTAGACGGAAGTAGAGAAGTAAATGAGTAGAGAGTGTAAAGTAAATGGAGAGTATGAAAATAGTAGAGTGTAAAATGTGAGAGTGAAAGTAAACGAGTGTAGAAATGCAGGAAGTGGAAGTGAAGTAAATGGAAGTGTAAAGTAAGCAGGAGTGTAGAAATGCAGAGAATGTATAGAAATGGAGAGTGTAAAAATGATGGAAGTGTAGAAATGGCAGGGTAGAAAGTAAGTGGAGAGTGTGAAGTGAGTAGTGGAGTGAGAAATGTGAAGCGGAGTAACGGAGAGTGTAGAAATAGCGGAGGAGTGTAAGTAAACGGAGGAGTGTAGAAATAAGCGGAGAGTGTAGAAGTGAGCAGAGAGTGTAAGAAATGGAAGTGGAGGAAGTAGACGGAGAGTGGAAGCGAAAGTAGCGGAGAGTGTAAGAAAGTAGTGGAGAGTGTAGAGAATGTAGAAGTGTAAAAGTAAGCGGAGAGTGTAGAAAAGTAGTAGAGAGTGTAGAGAGTAAGATGAAGTGTGAAAATAGTGGAAGATGTAGAGATACGAGGAAGTGTAAAAGTAAACGGAGAGTGTAGAAGTGACGGAGAGTGTAAAAGTAAGTAGAGAGATGTATAGAAAATGTAGAGTGGAAGTGAGTGTAGAGAGTAAATGTAGTGGAGTGTAGAAGATAGCAGTAGAGTATAGAAAATGTAGTAGTAAAGAAGTGTAAATGAAGAGTGTAGAAGTAAACGGAAGTGTAGAAAGTAGTGGAGATTGAAGAAGTAGCGGAGAGTGTAGAAATGCAATGGAAGTGTAGAGCGAAGTAGTGGAAAGTGTGAAAATGTAAAGTAAACGGAGAGTGTAGAAAGTATGAACGGAGGTGTAGAATAGTAGAGTGTAGAAATAGATGGAAGAGTAGAAATGCAAATGGAAGTGTAAAGAAAATGAATAGAGTGTGAAAAACGGAAGTGTAGAGAAATGTAGTGTAGAAAGTAAACGGAGAGTGTAGAGGTAAGTAGCGGAGTGTAGGAAATGCGCGGAGTGTAGAAAGCTGGAGAGTGTAGAAAAACGGAGAGTGTAAGAGTAGACGGAGAGTGTAGAGTAAATAAGCGGAGAGTGTAAGGAAGTAAACGGAGGTGTAGAAAGTGCGGAGGTGGAGCGAGTAAACGAAGTGTAAAGAATGCATAGTGTAGAAAATAGCGGAGGAGTGTAAATGAAGCGGAGGAGTGTAGAGAGTAGTGGAGAGTGTAAGTAGCGGAGAGTGTAAAGTAAACGGAGAGTGTAGAAGTAAACGGAGAGTGTAGTAAACGAGGTGTAGAGTAACGGAAGTGTAGAAGTTGCGGAGAGTGAAACGGAAGGTGGAAGCGAAATGTGAGTGTAGAAGTAAACGGAGGTGTAGAGAGTAACGGAGAGTGTAGAGAATACAAGCGGAGGTGTAAGTACGGAGGTGTAGAAGTAAGCGGAGGAGTGGAAGAAATGTAAACGGAGGAGGTGTAGAAAATGTGGAGGTGTAGAAAAGTAGTGGAGGTGTAGAAAAAGCGGAGGTGGAGCGAGTAGCGGAGGTGTAGAGTAGCGGAGGTGTAGAAGTAGCGGAGGTGTAGAAGGAAAATGTAGAAGCGGAGAGTGTAGAAGTAAGCGGAGAGTGTAAGAAATCATGGAGTGTAAAATAGGAAGTCGAAGCAGAAAAATGAAAGTGATAGAAAATGTGGAGAAGTGTAGAGAAATGCAGAGGAGATGTAAAAAGTAAACGGAGGTGTAGAAAATGCATGGAGGAGTGTAGAAAATGTAGAGTGGAGAGTGTAGAAGTAGACGGAGAGTGTAGAAAATGGCGGAGAGTGTAGAGAAATGATCGGAGGTGTAGAAAGTAGTAGAGAGTGGAGAGGAAGTAAGCGGAGAGTGTAAGCGAAGTAAACGGAGAGTGTAGAAATGTAAACGGAGGAGTGTAGAAGATGCGAGTGTAGAAATGTGAGTGGAGAAAGTAATGGAGAGTGGAGAGTAAGCAGTGAAGTGGAAGCGAGAGTAGAGGAAGTAAAGTGAAGAGTAGCGGAAGTGTAGAAAGTAGCAGAGGTGTAGAAAGTAAGCGGAGGTGTAGAAATGGAGTGTAGAAATAGTAGAGAGTGTAAAATGCGGAATGTAAAATAGCGGAGGAGTGTAGAAATGAGTGGAGTGTAAGAGAAAGTGGAGGTGTGGAAGTAGACGGAAGTGGAAGCCGAGTGGAAACGCGGAAAGTGTAAAAGTAGCGGAGGAGTGTAGAAAATGGCGGAGGTGTAGAAAATGTAGGTGTAAATACCATGAGAGTGTAAAGTAGTGGAGGTGGAGGAGTAGTGGGAGGTGTAGGGAGTAAACGGAGGTGTAGAAATGCGGAGTGTAGTAAGCGGAGGAGTGAGCAGTGTAAGCGGAGGTGTGATGGAAGTAAACGGTGGATGTAGAAAGTAAACGGAGGTGTAAAATGATAGAGGTGTAAGTAAATGGAGAGTGTAGGGGAGTAGCGGAGGTGGAGGGAGTAGCGGAGGTGTAGGGGTAGCGGAGGTGTAAGTAAAGCGGAGGTGTAGAGAGTGTAAGCGGAGAGTGTAGAAGATACTGAGTGTAGAGAAATGCCATGAAGGAGTGTAGAAAGAAATACGTGAGAGTGTAGAAAGTAAGACGGAGTAGAGAAGTAAGCGGAGAGTGTAGAGAAGTAAATGCGAGAGTGTAAAGGGAGTAATACGGAGAGTGTGAAGGAAGTAAACGGAGAGTGTAGAAAATGCGGAAGTGTAGAAAATGTAAGTATAAATGTAGAACGTAGTGAGAAGTGTAGAAGAAATGGCGAGAGTGTAAGTAAATAGCGGAGTGTAAAGTAGACGGAGGTGTAGAAAGTAAACGGAGAGTAGAAATGCACGAGGAGTGTAAGAAGTAGCAGAGTGTAGAAAGTAAATGGAGGAGTGTAATGAAATGTAGAGTAAGCAGAGAAGTGGAAACATGCGGAAGGAAATGTAGAAAATGTAGAATGAAGAATGTGAAGTAGCGGAAATGTAGAAGTAGCAAGTGAACGGAGAGTGTAGAAGTAAACGGAGTAGTGTAGAAAGTGACGGAAGTGTAGAAAAGTAAACGGAGAGTGTAGAAAATGCAGGAGTGTAAAGTAGTGGAGGTAAACGGAGAGTGTAGCAAATGTGAGAAGTGTAGAAAGTACATGGAGAATGTAGAAGATAAGCGAGAGTGTAGAAGTAGACGTGAGAGTATGGAAGTGGAATGCGGAGTGTAGTAAAAGTAAACGGAAGTGTAGAAATGTGGAGTGTAGAGAAGTAGCGTAGTAGTAGTGAAAATAGTGAGAGTGTAAGAAGTAAGCGGAGGAGTGGCGAGAATAGTAGCGGAGAGTGTAGAAAATATGAGAGGTGTAGAAAGTAAACGGAAGTGTAGAAGAAATAGCGGAAGTGTAGAAATATATAGAGAGTATAGAAAGTAAGCGGAAGTGTAGAAAGTGAAACGGAAGTGTGGAAGTGAGTAGCGGAAATGAGTGTAGAAATGAGTGGAGGATATGAGAGAAGTAAAAGTAAGCGGAGAGTGTAAAAATGGAGGAGTGTAGAAAGTAGTGGAGAGTGTAAAGCAATATGAAGGAGTGAAAGAAGTAATGGAGAGTGGAGAAAATGCATGGAGGAGTGTAGAAGTAAGCGGAGAGTGTAGAGAATGAGTGAAGAATGTAGAAATGTGAGAGTGTAGAAACGGAAGTGTGAAAAGTAAGGAAGTGAAGATAGTAGAAGTGTAGAAGTAGTGGAGGAGTGTAGGAAGTAGTGGAGAAGTGTAGAAGTAGTAGAGTGAGAGGAAGTAAGCAGAGTAGAATGCAGTAGAAAATAGTAGTAGAAGATGTAGAGAAGCGGATGTAAGTGTAAAGTAGCAGAGATGTGTAAAGTAGTGAGAGAGTGTAAGAAAGTAGAGAGTGTAAAAGTAAGTAGAAAGTAAATGCAGAGAGTATAGAAATAGTGAAGGTAGGAAGAAGTAGTGAAGAAATGTAAAAATAGATGAAGAGTAAACGGAGAAGTGTAAAGAGAAATGAGTAGAGTGTAAAAGTAGATGGAAGATGTAAAGCAAATGAGTAAGTAGAAATAGTGAAGATAAAGTAGTAAAAATATGGAGAGTGTAAAAGTAATGTAGAGATGGAAAGTATAGATGAAATAGACGGAAGTGTAAGTAAATGGAAAGTGGAAGAGTAGTAAAGTATGAAATAAAGAGTGTGAAAATGTAGTGGAAGATAATGACGGAAAGTATAGAAATAGCGAAGTGAAGCAAGTAAGCGAGAGTGTAAAAGTAAATGGAAGAGTATAGAAATGTAGAGGAAGTATAAAAATAGTAAAGAGTGAAGAAGTAAATGGAGTGTAAGAAATAGAAGTGTAGAAGCAAGAGTAAGTAGAAGAATGTAAGAGATGCGAGTGTGAAAATGAGATGGAGAGTGATAAGTAGTGAAAGGAAGTAGTGAAAATGTAAGTGGAAAGCGCATGAAAGTAGAAAATGATAAGTAGATGTAAAGTAATGAAGTATAGAAAATAAAGTAAGTGTAGAAGTAAATGGAAGTGTAAGAAGTAGTAAGTAGGTGTAAAGATAGAGGAGGTATAGAAAGTAGCGTGAGAGTGTAGAAAATGATAGATGAGAGTGTAAAGAGAAATGAGTGAAATGTAAGAAGATGTAAGTGGCAGAGTGTACAGTAGTGGAGAGTGTAGAAATGTAAGGAGAGTGTAGAAAGTGAAGTAGAAGTGTAAGTAAACGGAGTGTAGAAAATGAGTAAGTGGAAGCAAGTGGTAGAGTGTAGAAGTAGAGTAGGAATGTAGTAAGATGAAGTGTAGAAGTAGTGGAGTGTAAAAGTAGTAGAGTGTAGAGAAGTAAATGTAGTGGAAAGTGTAAAAGTAGCAGTAGAGTGTAAAAATGTGGAAGTATAAGTAAATACGGAGAGTGGAAGCAGAAGTAAATGAAGGAAATGTAGAAGTAAGTATGAAAGTGTAAAAGTAGTGGAAGTGTAGAAAGTAGTGAAGTGTAAAAGTAGTAGAGAGTGATGAAAGTAGTAGAGTGTAGAAGTAGTGGAAGTGTAGAAGTGAGAGTGTAGAAGTGAAGAAGTGTAAAAGTAAATGGAAAGTGGAAGCAGAAGTACATGGAAAGTCGGAAGTCAGAAGTGAAGTAAGAGAGTGTAGAAAGTAGTAGAGATGAGAAGTAGTGGAAGTGTAAGTAGTAGAGTGTGAAAGTAGTGGAGAGTGTAAAGTAGTGGAAGTGTAGAAATGTAGTAGAGTCGTAGAAAGTAAGCGTGAGGAAGAGTGTAAGCGAAAGTAGCAGAGGAATGCAAAGTACAACGGAAGAAGTAAAGCGAAATGATGAGAAGTAAGTAAATAGTAAGAGTGTAAAGAAAATGTGAAGTGTAAAAATGAAGAAGTAGTAGAAAATGAGTAGGAGTGTAAGTAGTGGAAGTGTAAAAGTAAATGGAAGTGAAAGTAGTGGAAGTGTAGAAATGTAGTGGAGAGTGTAAGTATGGAAGAGTGTAGAAAGTAGCAGAAAGTGAAAGCGAAAATGGAGCCAGTGTAGAAAATGGAAAATGGTGAGTGATAGAAATGGAAGTGTAAACGTGAGAGTGAGAAAATAAAATAGCGGAGAGTGGAAGTAGTAAATGGAGAGATAGTAAAGTATGTAAGTGTAGAAGTGTAGAAGATGAAATGGTGGAAGGAGGAGTAGTGGAAGTGTAGAAATGTAGTGAGAGAGTGTAGAAATAAGCGGAGAGTGTAAGTAATACGGAGTGGACGAAATGTATGAAGATGTAAATAAGTAGTGGAAGTGTAAAGTAGAAGAAGTGTAGAAATATGCAGGAGTGGAGGAAGTAGTAGAGTAGTGTAGAAGTAAATGGAAGAGTGTAAGAAGTGAGCGGAGTGTAGGAAATGGATGAGTGTAGAGGAAGTAGTAACGAGAGTGGAAGCAAATGCAAGTGAGTGTAAAGAAGTATGAAGAGTGTAGAAATGCGAAGTGAAAGCGAATGCAGAAAGTATGCAAAGTAGTAGAGCGAAGGTGTAGAAGTGGACGGAGAGTGTAGAGTAAGTAAACGGAGTGAGGAAGTAGCAGAGTGTGAAAATAAGTGAGTATGAGGTAACGAGAATGCAAGGAAGTAGAAAATGGAGTGCAGAAGTGAACGAGTGTGAAGCAATGGAGTGTAGAAAGTAGCGGAGAGTGTGAAAGTAGCAGAAGATGTAGAAGTATATGGAGATGTAGAGGAATGCATGAAAGTGTAGAAATGAGATGAAGTGTAAAAAGTAGTAGAGTGGAAAGTAAGTATGAAGAGTGGAAGTAAATGGAGAGTGGAGCAAATGAATGAAGAGAATGTAAAAATGTAAAGAGTGTAAAAATGAAATGGAAGTAGTATAAAGTAGTAAGAGTGGAGGAAATGTAGTGGAAGTGGAAGGAAGTAAGCAGAGGTGTAGAAATGACGGAGAGTATGAGAAGTATGCGGAGATGTAGAAAGTAGATGGAGGTGGAGAGGAAGTAGATGGAGAGGTGGAGGGAGTAGTGGAGAGTGTAGAAGTAGCGGAGGTGTAGAAAGTAGGTAAGTGTAGAAGAAGTATGGAAAGTGGAAAGAAAGTAATGAGAGGATGGAAAGTGAAGTGAATATGGAGAGTGTAGAAATATGAAGAGTATAGAAATGTATAAGTAGAAGTAGTAAGAAGATAGAGGTAGTAAGTAAATGAAATGAAGAAGAAGTGGAAGGAAATATGGGAAGTGTAGAAGAATGGCATGAAGTGTAGAAGTAAATGGAGAGTGTAAAGAAATAGATGGAGTGGAAAGGAAATGAAATGGAAGTGTAAAGTAGTAAGATGAAGTAGTAGAGAGTGTAAAAGTAGCGGAGTGTAAAGTAGATGGAAGTAGAGTGGAAAGGAAATAGTAGGAGAGTGAAAGGAAGTAAATGGAAAGTGTAAAAGTAGTAAGTGGAAGGAGTAGTAGAGAGTAGAAGTAGTAAATGGAAATATAGAGAGTAAGGAAATAGGAGAGTGTAAAATAGTAAGTGGAAAGAAATAGTAAGAATGAAAGGAAATGAAGTAGAGGAGATAGTAGTGAAGTGAATAGATGGAAGAATGGAAAGGAAGTAGTGGAAAGATAGGAAATGGTAAGTGGTAAGAAATGATAGAAAATATAAAGATAATCGAAGAAAATGTAATGGAAGTAATGAAAGTAGTAGAGAGATAAAGTAAGAAGTAGGAAGAGAAGTGAAGGAAATAGAGGTAGAGGAAATAGATAGAGAGTGGAAGGAAGTAAATGGAGAGCAGATGAAGGAAATGAAGTAAGTGGAAAGGAAGTAGAAGTGGAAAAGAAAGTGATAGAGAAGTGAAATGAGAAGTAGAAAAAGTGAAAAGAAATGAAGAATGGAGAGTGAAAAATGATAGTAGAGAGATAGAAGGAAATAAGTAAGAGAATGTAAGAAGTAAGTAAAGTGAAAGAAATAGCAAATGAAGATGAAATGGAGAAGATGGAAAGATAATGAAGAGTGGAAAGGAAGCAAATGAAGGAAGTGAGAGGAAGTAGTAGAGGAATGTAAAAGATGGATGAATGGAAGTAGCAAGCAAGTAGTGGAAAGAAATAGATGGAGAGTGTGAGAAAGTAAGTAAGAAGTGGAAAGATAAGCAGAGTGAGAAGTGGAAGGAAATATAGATGGAAGGAAATGAAATGGAAGGTAGAGAAGTAAGTAAGTGAAGGAAATAGTAAGAAGTAGAAAGGAAATGAATGAAGTGGGAAGATAATAGCAGAAAGTAGAGAAATATGAGATGAAGTAAAGTGAAAGCGAAATGAAATGGAGAAGTGTAAAAAATATGGAGATGAAGAAGTACGAAGAGGAAGATGACATGCGAAGTGGAAGAAATAGTAAGAGTGTAAGAGTAGTAATGAGTGAAGGAAGTAACAGAGAGTAAATGAAAATGGAGAGTGAAATATATGAGTGAAGAAATGTAAATGTGAAAGTGAAAAAATGAAAAGTAGTAAGAAATAGTAAAAGTAGAAAGAAATAAATGGAAGTGTGAAGAAATGAAATGAAAAGTAGAAGAAATGTAGAAGTGAGAAATAGTAAGTAGAAAGCAAATAGGAAGATGAAAGGAAATGAAGTGGAAAAGTGGAAAAGAAATATGAAGAGTATAAGTAAAGTAGAAGTGTAAGTAAATAGATGAAGTGTAAGAAGTAGATGGAGATGGAGAAGAAATGGATGTAAGAGTGAAAGTAGAAATGAAATAGTGGAAGTGGAAAGAATAGCGGAGTGTAGAAATGGTAGCGAAGATGTGAAGAATGTAAACGGAAGTGTAGAAGTATAAGGAGTAGATAATGTAGCGGAGTGTAGAAATGGTAGATGGAGGTGTAGAAGTAGCGGAGAGTGTAGAGTAACGGAGTAAAAGTAAACGGAGTGTAGAAATGATGAGAGTGGAGAAATGAGTGGCAGAGAGTGGAAGAAATAAACGGAGGATTAGAGAAGTATGAAGTGTAGAAAAGTATAGTAAGGAGAGTGTAAGAAATAGTAGAGGTGAGAAGAAACGGCAGGTGAGAGAGTGGAAAGGAAATGTAAATGGAGAGTGAAGAAATGTAAGAAGAGTATAGAAATGGAGTGGAGAAATGAGGTTAGGGTGAAGGAATGTAGAAAGAGTAGATGGAATGTAGGAGTAAATGAAAACGGAGAGTGTAGAAGTAGCGGAGGTGTAAAAGTAGCGGAGGTGTAGCAGAATAGCGGAGTGTAGAAAGTAGAGAGTGGAGTGTAGAGAGGAGTATGAAAATGGCAGGTGGAGCAGAGTAGCAGAGAGTGTAGAAGTAAGCGAGAAGTAGGAAGTGTAGAAATGGAGTGTAGAAATAGCAGAGAGATGTAGAAATGTGACGAGTGTAAGAAGTAGCGGAGAGTGTAGAAAGTAAGCGGAGAGTGACGAGTAGCGGAGGTGTAGAAAGTAGGCGGAGAGTGTAGAGAGAGTAATGCGGAGAGTGTGAAGCGAGAATAGCAGTGGAAAAGTGTAGAAATGTAGACGAGAGAGTGTAAGAAGTAAAGTGAGAAGTAAGACGGAAGTGTAGAAGTAGCGGAAGTGTAGAGTAGCCTGGAAGTGTAAAGAAATGCGAGTGGAGAAGTAGTGGAGGTGTAGAAATATGGAGAGAAATAAGTAAAGTAAGTGGAAAGTGTAGTAAAGTAAGCGGAGAGTGTAAGCAAAGGAAGTGAGTAACGGAGAGTATAAAATGGCAGAGAGTGTAGAAAATGCATGAAGTGTAGAGTAGTAAAGGAAAATCAGAGAGTGTAGAAGTAGTAGAAGTAAACGGAGAGAGTAGCATAAGTAGGAGAGTGTAGAAATGCATAGTGAATGTAAAGTAAACGGAGGAAATGTAGAAATGTATGAAGTAGCAGAAATGAAGACGGAGTGTAGAAAGTAAACGGAGTGTAGAAATGATGGAGTGAGAAATGAGTAAGAAAGTGTAGAAAGTAGCGGAGGGTGGAGAAAATGACAGTAGAAGGAATGTGCAAATGGGTAAGCAGAGAGTGTAGAAATATGAGGAAGTGTAGAAATGAAGAATGCAGAAATGTAAAGCAATATGAGAGTGTAAAAGTAGCGGAGAGTGTAGAAAATGATGGAAAGTGTAAAGGAAAGTAAGATGGAAGTGTAGAAAGTAAGTGGAGGAAATGTAGAGAGAAATGTAAGGGAGTGGAAGAGTAAAATGAAGTAGAAGAAGTGGAAGGAAGTAAATGGAAAGATATGTAAAGTAAACAGGAATGAGTAGTAGAAATGGAATGGAGATGTAGAGAAATAGTAAGTAGAAAGTATAGAAGTGTAAGTAAGGAGAGTGTAGCAAAGTAGAGAGAGTGTAGAGAAGTAGTGGAGAGTGGAAGGAAGTAGAAAGAGCAGAGTGTAGAAGTAGTGGAGAGATGGAAGCGAAGTAAGTAGAGTGTAGGTAGCAAAGAGTGTAAGAAGTAAAGTGGTAAGATGTAAGGAAATGAAGTAAGTGTAGAAATAGCAGAGGAGTAAACGAAATAAGCGAAAAGTGTAAAAATGAAGATAGTAGAGAAGTGCAAGAGAGTAGTGAGAGATATAAGTGGAGAGTGTAGAAATAGTGAAGATGTAGCAAAGTAGTAGAGTATAAGAAATACAGGAGAGAGTAGAAAGAAATGACGAAGTGTAGGAATAGTGAAAGATGAAGCAATGTAGAAAGAGTAAGGCGTAAATATGAAATGTAAAAGTAGTGAAGTGAGAGGAAATGAAGAAAGTATAAAAATGTAAATTAAAAAAGCATGAAGTGTGAAAGTGAGTAAGTAGGAAATAGTGAAGAGTGTAAGAAAGTAGAAGAGAGTAAAGCAGTAGTGAAGATGTAGAAGGTCGCAGAGAGTGTAGAAATAGTAAAGTAGAGGAAGTAGTGGAGTAGAGAATGTAAAGTAGATAGAGTGTAGAAGTAGCGGAGAGTGAGAGCAAATGAAGAGTGGGAAGCGAAATGACTGGAAGAGTGTAGAAATGAGTAGAGTGTAGAAATGAAGTAGAGTGTAGAAGTGAGTAGAGAGTGTAGAAATGTAGTGGAGGAAGTGTAAAAGTAGTGGAGTGTAAAAGTAATGATGGGAAATTATGAAAATAACGCAGTGGAAGCGAAGTAAACGGAAAGTGTAAAAATGATGAAGGAAGTGGAAGCTAAATATGAAAATGAAGCAAGTAAATGGAAGAATGTAAAAAAATGGCAGAGTAGAAAATGAAGGAAGAGTAGAGGAAATGGAGGAAGTGTAGAGATAGTGAAATGTAAAGAAATAGTGGAGTATAGAAAGTAGTGGAGGTATGAAAGTAGTGGAGTGTAGAAAATCGGAGAGTGGAAGCAATATGAAGAATGTAGAAGTAAGCGAGTAAGAAGCGAAGTATGAACGGAAAGTGGAAATGCGAGATGGTAGAGTATAAAGAAATGGAAGTGCAAAGAGTAGTAAGTGTAAGTAGTAGAAGTATAAAATGGTAGAGTGTAAAGTAGATGGAAGTGTAAAGAGATAGTAAGAAATATGAAAGAAGCAATGGAGCGAAATGTAAAGTATGAATGAATGAAGTGGAAAGCGAAATAAGCAGAGAAATGAAACAGTAGTAGAAGAGTGTGAAGAAATGCAGAGAGATGTAAAGAAATAGTGAAGAGAGTGAAGCAAATGAAGAAATTATAGAAATGATGAGAGGATAAGAAGTAGTAGAGTGTAAAAGTAGTGGAGAGTGTAGAGTAAGTAGATAAGTAGCAAAGTGCAGAGTGGAAGCGAAATAATGGAAGAATGTAAAAATGGCAGATGGAAGCAGTAAGACGAGGAAACGAAGTAGTAGAAAATGATGAAAGTAGCGGAGAGTGTAGAGTAATGGAGAGTGGAAAGAAGTAGTAGAGTGTAGAAGAAGGAGTAGAGTAGAAGATAGAGCGTAAGCGGAGAAGTGTAGAAAGTAGTAGATGAAGTGAAATGATGAAGTGAAAGTAGTAAGAGAAGTAAAATAGTAGAAGGTGTAGAAAGTAAGCAAATGGAAGGCAAAAATGTGAAGTGTAAAGTATGATGGAGAATAATATAGGAAGTAGTACGAGGTATAAAAGTAGCGGAGAGTGTAGAAAGTAAACGGAGGTGGAACAGAGTAAACGGAGAGTGTAGAAAGTGAAGTGAGAGAGTAGTAAAAAGTATGAAATAGAAGAAGTAGTAGAGGTATAGAAATCCATGGAAAGTCGGAGAGACAATCGAGTGAAAATGTAAGTAATATGAAGGTAGAAGATGTGGAGTGTAGAAGGAGATGCAGCGAAGTGTAGAAGTAGTAACGGAGGAGTGGAAGGGAAGTAGTGGAAGGTGTAAAAATGCATGGAGATGTAAAGCAATCATGAGAATATAAAAGAAATGCAAGGAAGAAGTGAAGAAAATATGAAAGTGGAAGGAAATAAGGAGAGTAGTAAAAGTAGTGAAGTAGAAAGTAGATGGAGGAGTGGAGGAAATGAAATGGAAGTGGAGATAAGTAAGAGAGTATAGAAATGCTGGAGATGTAGAAAGAAATGAGAAGTGTAAAATGTAGTGGAGGAGTGTAGAAAGTAGTGGAGTGGAAAATGTAGATGGAAAGTGGAGGGAAGTAAAGTGTAGAAAATATAGAGTGAAGCAGAAATGCATGGAAGTGTAGAAAGTAAATGGAAAGTGAAGGAAATGAAGTAAGTGGAGAGAAATGTGCAGAAGTGTAAAGTAAATGCAGAGAAGTGAGCAAAGTAGTAAGAAGTGTAAAGTAGTAAGTGGAAGTAGTAGAGGAAAGTAAGATAGGAAATGGAGAAGTGTGAAGTAACGAAGTGTAAAGTAAGTGGAGAGTGTAGAAGTAGAAATATGGAAATGGTAAAGTGAAGGAAATGAGTAAGTGGAAGGAAGTCGCAGAGATGTAAAAATATGAGAATGTAGAAGTAAATGAAGAGTAATAGTAAATGGTAAATGGAGTGTAGAAATAGTAAAAAGAAAAGTAAATGATGGAAGTGTAAAGATACATGAAGAGTAAAAAGTAGAAATGGAAAATGCAGAAATGAAAATGGAGTGTAAGAGGAAATAGTAAGTATAGAAATAGTGGAAAGTGGAGGAAATGATAAGAGTGTAAAAGTAATGAAAGTAGTAGAGGAGTGTAAAAATAGCAGAGTGGAAGTGAAAATGGAAGAGTGGAGGAAGTAGTAAGAGTGTAAAAGTAGTAAGAGTAGAGGAATGAAGTAAGAAGTGTAGAGAGTAGTGAAGTAGAAATGAAGAAAGTGTAAAAGTAATGCGAGAGTGTAGAAAAGTAATGAAAATGAAGTAGAGTAAATGAAGTAAATGGCAGAGTAGTGAAGGAAATGGTAGAGGAAGGAAGATAGATAAATGTAGAGTGAAGTAGTAAAGATGGAAATGGAAAGTAGGAAGTAGAGAAATAGAAGAGAGTGAAGGAAATAGTAGAGTGTAAGGAAATGATAGAAGTGATAAAGAAGTAGTAGAGTGTAGAAGAAATGATAGAAGAGTGTAGAAGAAATGAGATGAAAGTGTAAAAGAAATAGTAAGTGAAGGAAATGTGGAAAGTGGAAGGAAATAAGTAGAAGTGGAAAGGAAATAGCAGAAGTAGAGAAATGAAATGGAAAGTGGAAAATAGTAAGTGAAAGGAAATAGTAAGAGAAAGTAGAAAGAATATGAAGTGTAAAGTAAATGAGAAGTAGAAAGAAATACTTGAATGAAGTAGAAGAAATAAATGAAAGTAAATAGTAAGTGTAAAGTGTAAATGTAAAAGAAATGAAAGTAAGTAGAAATAGACGAAGAAGTAGAAGGAAATAAAGTAGAAGTCGAAGGAAATATGAGAAGTAGAAAGATATGAGAGTGAAAGTAAGTAGTAGAGAATGTAAATGGAAAAGTAAATGAAATAGAAGGAAATGACCATAAGTAGAAGAAATGAAGTAAGAAGGATATGGAAGGTAGTAAAGTGAAAGTAGTAAGTAGAGAAAATACTTGAAAGTAAAGAAATAAATAATGAAAGTAGAAAGGAAATACTATGAAGATGAGAAAGTAAATAGATAAATGAAAGATAGTAAATGTAGAAATGGAGAAAGTAAAGTAAATGAGAGAATGATAGAGAAATGCAGTAAGGAAAGAGATGAAGGAAGTAGTAAGTGAAGAAGATGATAGAGATGGAAAGTAAATGAGAGAAAGTGGAATAAGGAAATATGAGTGTAAGGAAATGAGTAGAGAGTGAGAGAAATAGTAAGATGAATGAAAAGTAAGTAGAGGAAGTGGAAGTGAAGAAATGTGAAAGTGGAGAGTGAATGTAAGTGGAGAAGAACGAGTGGAAGTGTAGAAGTAAGCGGAGAGTGGAAAGTAAACGGAGAATGTGAAAAATGCAGAGTAGTAGAAATGTGAAGTGTAAGTAATGGAGAGTAGTAGAAAGTAGTGAAGTGTAAAGAAATACGTGGAGGAGTGAGAAGTAGTAGAGGAAATGCAGAAAATGTGGAGAAAGTAGAAGGAAATAGAAGTAGAGAGTGTGAAAGTGAAATGCAGAGAAGTGGAAACGAAATAATCGAAGAATGTAGAAATAGCAAGAGAGTATAGAAATGATAGATGAAGTGTAAAAATGAGTAGAGAGTGAAGATGTAAATGAAGTGGATTAGAAATGAAATGGAAGTAGAGGAAATAAATGGAAAGTGTAAAAATATAGAAAGTGGAGACGAAATAAGCGGAGAGTGTAGAAAATAATGAAAGTAAGTAGGAAGTAAATGGAAGATGGAAAGGAAGTAAAGAAATGTAGAAATATGAAGTGTAGAAGTAGTGGAGAGTGTAAAAGTAGTGAGAGTGTAGAGGAAGATGTAGTGGAAGTAGAAATAAGAGAGTATAGAAAATAGTGGAGAGTGTAGAAATAAATGAAGAGTGTAAAAATAGTGAAGTATAGAAATGAAAGTGGAAAGTAGAGAGGAAATAGTAAATGAAAGGAAATGGCAAGAGATGTAAAAATATGAAAGTGTAAAAATAGTAAAGTGAGAGGAAATGGTAAAGTGAAGTAAATGGTAAAGTGTAAAGAAATAGTAAATAGTAAGAAGTGTAAAAATATGAGAGTATAGAAAATAGTAAGAGTGGAAATGAGTAAATGGAGAGCAGGGAAGTAGTAAATTGTGAAGAAATAGTAGGTAGAATGAAATGAAATAGTAGTAAGTGGAAAGTAGTAAATGTGAGATGGAGAAGTAGTAAAGTAGATGGAGAAAGTATGAAAATGGTAAGAGAAATAGAGGAAATGTAAGTAGAGTAAGTAGAGGAAATGATGAAGTATAGAAATGTAAATGGGAAGTGGAAGGAAATATAAGTAGAAGTGAATGAAGAAATAGTAAATGAAAGGAAATAGTAGAGAATGTAAAGAAATAATGAAGTGAGTAATAAAAGTAATAAGTAGAAAAGTAGTGGAGAGTAGAGGAAATGAGTAAGAGTGGAAGGGAAGTAGTAGTAGAGTAATAGAGGAAATGATGAGAGTGGAAGAAAGAAATGAAGTAGAAGAAATAGTAGAATAGTAGAAATGGTAAAGTGTAGAAAGTAAATAGAAGTAGTAGAAAGTAGTAGATGGAAGTAGGAAATGAAGTAGAGAAGTGTAAAGTAGTGGAGAAGTGTAAGAAATAGTAGAGAAGTGAAAGGAAATGTAAGTAGAGGAAATGAAGAAAGATGAAGGAAATAGGAGTAGAGAAAATGAAGGAAAGATGTAAAGGAAATGTAGTAGAAGGAGATAGTAGAAAGTATGAAATAGAAATGAAATGTAGAAAATAGTAAAGTGAGAGGAAATGATGAAGTGAAATAAAATATGAAAGTGAAAGAAATAAATGAAGAAATGGAAAATGAAATGAATGTATGAAAAATAGTAGAGAGAGAAATAGCATGAAGAGTGAAAGAAATAATGAGGAAGTAGAAAAAGTAAATGAAGATAGAGAAATGAATGAAGAAGTGGAAGAAGTAAATGGAAAGTAGTAAATGTAAAGAGAAATAGTAGAGAGTAAGAATGAAATGAAATAGAAATGGAAAGTAAATGGTAAGTGAAAGGAAATACAAGAAGTAGAGAAATATAGTAGAGTGAAAGGAAATAAGTAGAAAAATGGAAAAGTAGCAAGTGAAGAGAAATGAAATGAAGATGAAATAGAATGAAGTAGAGAAATAAGTAAAGTGGAAGGAAATGATGAATGAAGAAATGAAGAAAGTATAGAAGTAAATAGAGAAAGTAGAAGGAAGTAAATGTAAAGTAGAAGAGAAATGAATGAAATGTAGAAGAAATATAGTATGAAAATGAAATGAAATGGAGGAAGTAGTAAAGTAAAATAATGGAGGTGAAAGGAAATGAAGTAAAGTGAAAGAAATGTAAGCAAGTAGAAAGAAATAAATGAAATGGAAGGAAAGTAGTGAGTGGAAGAAATAGAAGAAGTAGAGAAATATGATGGAATGCCATGAAAGTATAGAAGAAGTAAATGAAAGTAGGAAATAGTAAGTAGAATAATGAGAAATGGAAGAAATACATGAAAGTGTAAAGAAATAAATAGAAGAAATGATGAATGAAAGTAAATGAAATGAAGAAATAAATGAAAGTAAATAAATGAAATGAGAAGAAATAGCAGTAGAAGTAGTGGAGGTGGAGGAATAGGAGGTGGAGCTGGAGGAGTAGCGGGCTGTGCCCAGTGTGACTGGAGGGAGATTCAAGGTGACTTACAAAGATGAGGACCAAGAGTTAGAGAGAGAGTGTAGTGATGTAGTGTCCACAACTAAAGAATCATTATGAAATCTGAAAACACACGTATCCTGAAGGCAGCATGGTGTACTTAACTATGTGCACATGCTAACAGAGAGGAACGAGGTGGGTAAGATAACTGTTTGTCAAAGTATTTATAAACAAAATGTGATCTCTTAAAAGTTGTGTTAATTTTTGTTTTGTTATCTAGGCCTGGCATAGTACCATGTTTAATAAGGAGCTTTACGTTTAGACCTGGTCATTCTGCATAAAAACCTTCGGCCTATCGATAGAAAAATAAAAACAGCTCTGCATCTCTGCCCAGCTTGGATAGAGTGGCCAATAGGATGTTTCGCATCCCCAGTGGTTCAGCCTGTGCAGAGAGGATACTATTGGCCCTCTAAGCTCTAAGCTCCTTATTAAACATGGTACTATGCCAGGCTGTTAGCATGTGCACATAGTTAAGTACTCCTCCACCTCCACTACTCCCTCCACCTCCACTACTCACCTTGAATCTCCCTCCAGTCACACTGGGCACAGCCGCTACTCCTCCAGCTACAAGCTTTGGGAATCTCCTCCAGCTCCACCTCCGCTACTCCCTCCACCTCCGCTACTCCTCCACCTCCGCTTCTCCCTCCACCTCCACTCCTCACCTTGAATCTCCCTCCAGTCACACTGGGCACAGCCCACTTCTCCCTCCAGCTACAAGCTTTGGGAATCTCCTCTCCAGCTCCACCTCCGCTACTCCTCCACCTCCGCTACTCCTCCACCTCCGCACTCCCTCCACCTCCGCACTTCTCCCTCCACCTCCTCCACCTACTCCCTCCACCTCCACTACTCCCTCCACCTCCACTACTCCCTCCACCTCCACTCCCTCCCTCCACCTCCGCTACTCCCTCCACCTCCACTACTCCCTCCACCTCCACTACTCCCTCCACCTCCACTACTCCCTCCACCTCCGCTACTCCCTCCACCTCCACTACTCCCTCCACCTCCACTACTCCCTCCACCTCCACTACTCCCTCCACCTCCACTACTCCCTCCACCTCCACTACTCCCTCCACCTCCGCTACTCCCTCCACCTCCACTACTCCCTCCACCTCCACTACTCCCTCCACCTCCACTACTCCCTCCACCTCCACTACTCCCTCCACCTCCACTACTCCCTCCACCTCCGCTACTCCCTCCACCTCCACTACTCCTCCACCTCCACTACTCTCTCCACCTCCACTACTCCCTCCACCTCCACTACTCCCTCCACCTCCACTACTCCCTCCACCTCCACTACTCCCTACACCTCCGCTACTCCCTACACCTCCACTACTCCCTCCACCTCCGCTACTCCCTCCACCTCCACTACTCCCTCCACCTCCACTACTCCCTACACCTCCACTACTCCCTCCACCCACTCCTCCACCTCCCACTACTCTCCACCTCCACTACTCCCTCCACCTCCGCTACTCCTCCACCTCCACTCCTCCCTCCACCTCCACTACTCCCTCCACCTCCGCTCTCCCTCCACCTCCACTTCTCCTCCACCTCCGCTACTCCTCCACCTCCACTACTCTCTACACCTCCACTCCACTCCCTCCACCTCCACTACTCCTCCACCTCCGCTACTCCCTCCACCTCCACTACTCCCTCCACCTCCACTACTCCCTCCACCTCCACTCTCCTCCACCTCCACTACTCCCTCCCACCTCCACTCCCTCTCTACACCTCCACTACTCCCTCCACCTCCTCCCCGGCTGGTCTTCTCTCAGGCACCAACACATGAGCCTGAAGCCACTGGTCTTTCTCCAGGGACCATCACATGAGCCTGAAGCCACTGGTCTTCTCTCCAGGCACCAACACATGAGCCTGAAGCCACTGGTCTCTCTCCAGGCACCAACACATGAGCCTGAAGCCACTGGTCTTCTCTCCAGGCACCAACACATGAGCCTGAAGCCACTGGTCTTCTCTCCAGGCACCAACACATGAGCCTGAAGCCACTGCTCTTCTCTCCAGGGACCAACACATGAGCCTGAAGCCACTGGTCTTCTCTCCAGGCACCAACACATGAGCCTGAAGCCACTGGTCTTCTCTCCAGGCACCAACACATGAGCCTGAAGCCACTGGTCTTCTCTCCAGGCACCAACACATGAGCCTGAAGCCACTGGTCTTCTCTCCAGGCACCAACACATGAGCCTGAAGCCACTGCTCTTCTCTCCAGGGACCAACACATGAGCCTGAAGCCACTGGTCTTCTCTCCAGGCACCAACACATGAGCCTGAAGCCACTGGTCTTCTCTCCAGGCACCAACACATGAGCCTGAAGCCACTGGTCTTCTCTCCATGGACCATCACATGAGCCTGAAGCCACTGGTCTTCTCTCCATGGACCATCACATGAGCCTGAAGCCACTGGTCTTCTCTCCATGGACCAACACATGAGCCTGAAGCCACTGGTCTTTCTCAGGCACCAACACATGAGCCTGAAGCCACTGCTCTTCTCTCCAGGGACCATCACATGAGCCCGAAGCCACTGGTCTTCTCTCCAGGCACCAACACATGAGCCTGAAGCCACTGGTCTTCTCTCCAGGCACCAACACATGAGCCCGAAGCCACTGACTGGCCAAACTCCTGTTTCTAAAAATGAATTCTAAAAACAAATTCAAAGGCAATGATTTAATACAATGAACTGTAGTTTACATGCTGAGCGCTATATATCTCTACCAGCCAATTGTGTCGCACTTGCAATTGCTTAACAATGTATTTCTTTGTCGGCAATAAGCCTTGAAATGATTGAGCTCATCTTCTTAGGCTCCCTGTCTGGCTCCTGACCTATTCAGAGTGTTAATATGCTGTTTAATATGACATGTCACCTATTTGAAATGATGCTGCTTCTTACATTCTCATTTTCATGTTCATTCAAATCCATATGGTTTGGTTTCAATACTTAAAAACCAAATGGTGAACAAGCACTACTTCATGAGCGGTTAACAAGCACTACTTCATGAGTGGTTAACAAGCACTACTTCATGAGTGGTGAACAAGCACTACTTCATGAGTGGTGAACAAGCACTACTTCATGAGCGGTTAACAAGCACTACTTCATGAGCGGTGAACAAGCACTACTTCATGAGCGGTTAACAAGCACTACTTCATGAGCGGTTAACAAGCACTACTTCATGAGCGGTTAACAAGCACTACTTCATGAGCGGTTAACAAGCACTACTTCATGAGCGGTTAACAAGCACTACTTCATGAGTGGTTAACAAGCACTACTTCATGAGCGGTTAACAATCACTACTTCATGAGCGGTTAACAAGCACTACTTCATGAGTGGTTAACAAGCACTACTTCATGAGCGGTTAACAAGAACTACTTCATGAGTGGTTAACAAGCACTACTTCATGAGTGGTGAACAAGCACTACTTCATGAGCGGTTAACAAGAACTACTTCATGAGTGGTTAACAAGCACTACTTCATGAGTGGTTAACAAGCACTACTTCATGAGCGGTTAACAAGCACTACTTCATGAGCGGTTAACAAGCACTACTTATGAGCGGTTAACAAGCACTACTTCATGAGCGGTTAACAAGCACTACTTCATGAGCGGTGAACAAGCACTACTTCATGAGCGGTTAACAAGCACTACTTCATGGGCGGTTAACAAGCACTACTTCATGAACGGTTAACAAGCACTACTTCATGAGTGGTGAACAAGCACTACTTCATGAGTGGTGAACAAGCACTACTTCATGAGCGGTTAACAACACTACTTCATGAGCGGTTAACAAGCACTACTTCATGAGCGGTTAACAAGAACTACTTCATGAGCGGTTAACAAGCACTACTTCATGAGCGGTTAACAAGCACTACTTCATGAGCGGTTAACAAGAACTACTTCATGAGCGGTTAACAAGCACTACTTCATGAGCGGTTAACAAGCACTACTTCATGAGTGGTGAACAAGCACTACTTCATGAGTGGTTAACAACACTACTTCATGAGCGGTTAACAAGCACTACTTCATGAGCGGTTAACAAGCACTACTTCATGAGCGGTTAACAAGCACTACTTCATGAGCGGTTAACAAGCACTACTTCATGAGCGGTTAACAAGAACTACTTCATGAGCGGTTAACAAGAACTACTTAATGAGTGGTTAACAACACTACTTCATGAGCGGTGAACAAGCACTACTTCATGAGCGGTTAACAAGCACTACTTCATGAGAGGTTAACAAGCACTACTTCATGAGCGGTTAACAAGCACTACTTCATGAGCGGTTAACAAGCACTACTTCATGAGCGGTTAACAAGCACTACTTCATGAGCGGTTAACAAGCACTACTTCATGAGCGGTTAACAAGCACTACTTCATGAGCGGTACTATGTTTCATAAGGGGCAGGTAGACTATACCTGTACTATGTTTCATAAAGGGCAGGTAGACTATATTTATTTTCAACTACCACTCAATGATCCAACTTTTGCATGTAAAACACCACTTTAGGAACTTAATGCTAATCAGTAGCTGTGCCTGGGTATTATCACTGGGGAAGCCAAGCCTGTATAAAAGCCATATTACAACCTATGTTGTGATAATTGCGTTGTTTGCTCTATAACCCATTGGTTCATACACCACCGTGCTATACAATAAGACCGTAACAACAAAGAGACAACAGTCTGGAGGAATCAATTCAGCTACACATTTGTTTCATCACAAAACCTGGAGAGAAAACATCTGTCCAGTGAAGTACACAAAGCAAATACTGCTTATAACGAACAGTTATAAGACCTAAAGTATGGTCAAGTTAACGTTTCCGACAGTTTACTAAACAATTAGGTTGCGCCAGGACAACCCGCTCAACTCTGATTGGCTAATTGTTGTCTCATTGTTTTATCAAGGTAAGCTGGTTTAAAACAATCAAACGCCACGGAGGAAACATGTCATACTCATTTTGGCCAGACAGCATTAGATACATGGGTTACACATGCTGAGACAGAGGGGCGCTGTTTCCCTCGCTAACATGTCATACTCATTTTGGCCAGACAGCATTAGATACATGGGTTACACATGCTGAGACAGAGGGGCGCTGTTTCCCTCGCTAACATGTCATACTCATTTTGGCCAGACAGCATTAGATACATTTACATTTACATTTAAGTCATTTAGCAGACGCTCTTATCCAGAGCGACTTACAAATTGGTGCATACACCTTATGACAACCAGTGGAACAGCCACTTGCATCTAAATCTTGTTGGGGGGGGAGAAGGATTACCTACCCTTACTTACCCTATCCTAGGTATTCCTTGAAGAGGTGGGGTTTCAGGTGTCTCCGGAAGGTGGTGATTGACTCCGCTGTCCTGGCGTCGTGAGGAGTTTGTTCCACCATTGGGGGCCAGAGCAGCGAACAGTTTTGACTGGGCTGGCGGGAACTGTACTTCCTCAGTGGTAGGGAGGCGAGCAGGCCAGAGGTGGATGAACGCAGTGCCCTTGTTTGGGTGTAGGGCCTGATCAGAGCCTGGAGGTACTGAGGTGCCGTTCCCCTCACAGCTCCGTGGCGAGCACCATGGTCTTGTAGCGGATGCGGCTTCAACTGGAAGCCAGTGGGAGAGCGGAGGAGCGGGGTGACGTGAGAGAACTTGGGAAGGTTGAACACCAGACGGGCTGCGGCGTTCTGGATGAGTTGTAGGGTTTAATGGCACAGGCAGGGAGCCCAGCCAACAGCGAGTTGCAGTAATCAAGACGGGAGATGACAAGTGCCTGGATTAGGACCTGCGCCGCTTCCTGTGTGAGAGCAGGGTCGTACTCTGCGGATGTTGTAGAGCATGAACCTACAGGAACGGGACACCGCCTTGATGTTAGTTGAGAACGTCAGGGTGTTGTCAGGATCACGCCAAGGTTCTTAGCGCTCTGGGAGGAGGACACAATGGAGTTGTCAACCGTGATGGCGAGATCATGGACGGGCAGTCCTTCCCGGGAGGAAGAGGAGCTCCGTCTTGCTGAGGTTCAGCTTGAGGTGGTGATCCGTCATCCACACTGATATGTCTGCCAGACATGCAGAGATGCGATTCGCCACCTGGTCATCAGAAGGGGAAAGGGAAGATTAATTGTGTGTCGTCTGCATAGCAATGATAGGAGAGACCATGTGAGGTTATGACAGAGCCAAGTGACTTGGTGTATAGCGAGAATAAAGAGGGCCTAGAACAGAGCCCTGGGGGACACCAGTGGTGAGCGCGTGGTGAGGAGACAGATTCTCGCCACGCCACCTGGTAGGAGCGACCTGTCAGGTAGGACGCAATCAAGCGTGGGCCGCGCCGAGGAGATGCCCAACTCGGAGAGGGTGGAGAGGAGGATCTGATGGTTCACAGTATCGAAGGCAGCCGATAGGTCTAGAAGGATGAGAGCAGAGGAGAGAGAGTTAGCTTTAGCAGTGCGGAGCGCCTCCGTGATACAGAGAAGAGCAGTCTCAGTTGAATGACTAGTCTTGAAACCTGACTGGTTTGGATCAAGAAGGTCATTCTGAGAGAGATAGCGGTAGAGCTGGCCAAGGACGGCACGCTCAAGAGTTTTGGAGAGAAAGAGAAGGGATACTGGTCTGTAGTTGTTGACATCGGAGGGATCGAGTGTAGGTTTTTTTCAGAAGGGTGCAACTCTCGCTCTCTTGAAGCGGGGAGGGACGTAGCCAGCGGTCAGGGATGAGTTGATGAGCGAGGTGAGGTAAGGGAGAAGGTCTCCGGAAATGGTCTGGAGAGAGAGAGGAGGGGATAGGGTCAAGCGGGCAGGTTGTTGGGCGGCCGGCCGTCACAAGACGCGAGATTTCATCTGGAGAGAGAGGGAGAAAGAGGTCAGAGCATAGGGTAGGGCAGTGTGAGCAGAACCAGCGGTGTCGTTTGACTTAGCAAGCGAGGATCGGATGTCATCGACCTTCTTTTCAAAATGGTTGACGAAGTCATCTGCAGAGAGGAGGAGGGAGGGGGGGAGGATTCAGGAGGGAGGAGAAGGTGGCAAAGAGCTTCCTAGGGTTAGAGGCAGATGCTTGGAACTTAGAATGGTAGAAAGTGGCTTTAGCAGCAGAGACAGAGGAGGAAAATGTAGAGAGGAGGGAGTGAAAGGATGCCAGGTCCGCAGGGAGGCGAGTTTTCCTCCATTTCCGCTCGGCTGCCCGGAGCCCTGTTCTGTGAGCTCGCAATGAGTCGTCGAGCCACGGAGGCGGGAGGGAGGACCGAGCCGGCCTGGAGGATAGGGGACATAGGAGTCAAAGGATGCAGTAAGGGAGGAGAGGAGGGTTGAGGAGGCAGAATCAGGAGATAGGTTGGAGAAAGTTTGAGCAGAGGGAAGAGAAGATAGGATGGAAGAGGAGAGAGTAGCGGGGGAGAGAGAGCGAAGGTTGGGACGGCGCGATACCATCCAGTAGGGGCAGTGTGGGAAGTGTTGGATGAGGAGCGAGAGGGAAAAGGATACAAGGTAGTGGTCGGAGACTTGGAGGAGTTGCAATGAGGTTAGTGGAAGAACAGCATCTAGTAAAGATGAGGTCAAGCGTATTGCCTGCCTTGTGAGTAGGGGAAGGTGAGAGGGTGAGGTCAAAAGAGGAGAGGAGTGGAAAGAAGGAGGCAGAGAGGAATGAGTCAAAGGTAGGCGTGGGGAGGTTAAAGTCGCCCAGAACTGTGAGAGGTGAGCCGTCCTCAGGAAAGGAGCTTATCAAGGCATCAAGCTCATTGATGAACTCTCCAAGGGAACCTGGAGGGCGATAAATGATAAGGATGTTAAGCTTGAAAGGGCTGGTAACTGTGACAGCATGGAATTCAAAGGAGGCAATAGACAGATGGGTAAGGGAGAAAAGAGAAAGACCACTTGGGAGAGATGAGGATCCCGGTGCCACCACCCCGCTGACCAGAAGCTCTCGGGGTGTGCGAGAACACGTGGGCGGACGAGGAGAGAGCAGTAGGAGTAGCAGTGTTATCTGTGGTGATCCATGTTTCCGTCAGTGCCAAGAAGTCAAGGGACTGGAGGGAGGCATAGGCTGAGATGAACTCTGCCTTGTTGGCCGCAGATTGGCAGTTCCAGAGGCTACCGGAGACCTGGAACTCCCGTGGGTCGTACGCGCTGGGACCACCAGGTTAGGGTGGTCGCGGCCACGCGGTGTGGAGCGTTTGTATGGTCTGTGCAGAGAGGAGAGAACAGGGATAGACAGACACATAGTTGACAGGCTACAGAAAAGGCTACGCTAATGCAAGAAATTGGAATGACAAGCGGACTACACGTCTCGAATGTTCAGAAAGTTAGGCTTACGTAGCAAGAATCTTATTGACTAAAATGATTAAAATGATACAGTACTGCTAAAGTAGGCTAGCTGGCAGTAGCTGCGTTGTTGACACTACACTAATCAAGTCGTTCCGTTGAGTGTAATAATTTCTACAGTGCTGCTATTCGGGGGGCTAGCTGGCTAGCTAGCAGTGTTGTTTACGTTACGTTGAGTTAAAAGAACGACAATAGCTGGCTAGCGAACCTCAGTGAATTAAGATAATCACTCCAAGGCTACACACACTAAACTACACAATTATCTTGAAACAAAGACAGCTATGTAGCTAGCTAACACTGAACTAATCAAGTCGTACAGTTGAGTGAATAGCACTACAGTGATGCTAATCTGTGTGCGTTAGCTAGCGTTGCTAGCTCCTGGGCGAATAGCAGTGAAGGCTACGTTAGGGCGACGAAATACGAAATACGATAATTATGCAATTATCTCTGATACAAGGACGGCTATGTAGCTAGCTAAGAAGAATGGCTAAGATTATGTAGCTAGCTAACAGTAAACTAATCAAGTCGTACAGTTGAGTGAATAGCACTACAGTGATGCTAATCTGTGTGCGTTAGCTAGCGTTAGCTAGCTCCTGGGCGAATAGCAGTGAAGGCTACGTTAGGGCGACGAAATACGATAATTATGCAATTATCTCTGATACAAGGACGGCTATGTAGCTAGCTAAGAAGAATTGCTAAGATTAGACAAATCAACCGTTGTACTATAATGAAATGTAATGAAAAAGTTATACAACCTGCAGAGCGAAGTGCGAATGCGACCGCTCGCTCCAACCGGAACAGATACATGGGTTACACATACTGAGACAGAGGGGCGCTGTTTCCCTCGCTAACATGTCATACTCATTTTGGCCAGACAGCATTAGATACATGGGTTACACATGCTGAGACAGAGGGGCGCTGTTTCCCTCGCTAACATGTCATACTCATTTTGGCCAGACAGCATTAGATACATGGGTTACACATGCTGAGACAGAGGGGCGCTGTTTCCCTCGCTAACATGTCATACTCATTTTGGCCAGACAGCATTAGATGCATGGGTTACACATACTGAGACAGAGGGGCGCTGTTTCCCTCGCTAAGATGATTTCTCCAGTGAGATTCAGCCACTTGCGAATTGACAGAAAAGTATGAAAACACACCAAGTTACACAGAGAGACAAAATATACATTTATTTTATTGAGGTTTTATTGGTCAAGTATTTGGGAAGCCCTGGCTTCCCATGGCGTCATTAGAAAAACACCACCGATGGTGCCAGAGGTCAACAGAGACATTAACATCTGGTTGAGCAGGTTGCGTATTTTACATATATCTGTAAAATATACTGTATCTACATATATTTTATTTATTTATATATTTGAGAAATACATTTTATTGAAATAAATTCCACTCATCAAACGCTTCCCGCGGTGTTGATATGCATCAGTCGTCTCTTGTTATAGTAGTAGAATTTAATTTGATTTCAATAACGTACTCTCTGTCTCTCTTCAATCCATCCTCTTTATCCGATACACTGAGGCAGTTAGTGCCTAAAGAGCAGGACTTGGACGGTGGCAGAAACACCAGTCTGGCTCTGTAATTTGGAGTTACGTAATAACAGCTGATCTTCTTACATCTACAGAATAACTAAACCAGTCGCTCTGTAATTCTCTTCTGGCTTATGTTCCAAATGGCACCCTATTCCCTATCTAGTGCACTACTTTTGACCACTAGATAGGGAATAGGGTGTTATTTGGAACGCAGCACTCTACTCCGTCAGACCACACCACATGCTGCAGCTTTTCTTTTCTACACTGGTACCAGGCACAGTAACTATAACCACACACACCCTTATAGGATCACAGCACATATCAACAGTAGCCTATACTAAAAGTCTTCAATTTAATTTAACCTGGATTTATTAAGAAGGAAGTTCCATTGAGGTCAGAATCAGTCCTTCTTTCCCAATGGAGACCTGGAGAATGGAATAACATGGGCAGGTCTACAGTGGTTTTCCTTATGTCGTCTCGCCATTCATCCACCATGTGATAACAATGGTTAACATCTGGCTAACTGGGTCAATATTGTGGTTTCATCTTAATGATTGTCTGCTGTTTCCATACATAGTTCTTTGACCAGGGACTGGGCTATACCCTCCAGGGACTATACACTCCAGGGACTATACACCCAGGGACTATACACTCCAGGGACTATACCCTCAGGGACTATCCTCCAGGGACTATACACTCCAGGGACTATATACACTCCAGGATACACTGGGCATACACTCCAGGGACTATACATCTCCAGGGACTATACACTCCAGGGACTATACACTCCAGGGACTTTACACTCCAGGGACTATACCCTCCAGGGACTATACCTCCAGGGACTATACAGGGACTAGGGACTATACCCTCCAGGGACTAGACTATACACTCCAGGGACTATACCCTCCAGGGCCTATACCCTCCAGGGACTATACCCTCCAGGGACTATAGACTCCAGGGACTATACACTCCAGGGACTAGACTATACCCTCCAGGGACTATACCCTCCAGGGACTATACACTCCAGGGACTATACACTCCAGGGACTATACCCTCCAGGGGACTATACACTCCAGGGACTATACACTCCAGGGACCCTCCAGGGACTACCCTCCAGGGACTATGACTATACACTCCAGGGACTATACTATATACCCTCCAGGGGACCATACCCTCCAGGGACTCCAGGGACTATACCTCCAGGGACTATACACTCCAGGGACTATACACTCCAGGGACTATGACTATACACTCCAGGGACTATACCCTCCAGGGACTATGACTATACACTCCAGGGACTATACACTCCAGGGACTATACACTCCAGGGGGACTAGTGACTATAACCTCCAGGGACTAAACACTCCAGGGACTATACACCCCAGGGACCATACACCAGGGACTATACCTCCAGGGACTATACCCATCCAGGGATACACCCAGGGACTATACCCTCCAGGACTATGACTATACCCTCCAGGACTATACACTCAGGGACCATACACTCCAGGGACTATACATGACTATAACCTCCAGGGACGATACCCTACACCCAGGGACTATACACTCCAGGGATACACCTAGGACTACCCTCCAGGACTCCAGGGACTATACACTCCAGGGACTATGACTATACCTCCAGGGACTATACACTCCAGGGACCATACACCTAGGTTATACACTCCAGGGACTATACCCTCCAGGGACTATACCCTCTAGGGACTATACACCCAGGGACCATACACTCCACGGACTATACCCTCCAGGGACTATACCCAGGGACTATACACTCCAGGGACTATACACTCCAGGGACTATACCTCCAGGGACTATACACTCCAGGGACTATGACTATACACTCCAGGGACTATACCCTCCAGGGACTATACCCTCCAGGGACTATACACTCCAGGGACTATACACTCCAGGGACTACATCCAGGGACTATACACTCCAGGGACTATCCAGGGACCTCATACACCCAGGGACTATATATCCTCCAGGGACTATACCCTCCAGGGACTATACACCCAGGACTATACACTCCAGGGACTATGACTATACACTCCAGGGACTAGCCCCTCCAGGGACTATATATCCTCCAGGGACTATGACTCCAGGACCATACACTCCAGGGACTATACCCTCCAATGACTATACACCCAGGACTATACACTCCAGGGACCATACACTCCAGGGACCCCTGCCACTCCAGGGACTATACCCTCCAGGGACTATACCACTCCAGGGACTATACCCCAGGGACCATACACTCCAGGGACCATACCCTCCAGGGACTATACACTCCAGGGACTACCCTCCAGGGACTATACCCTCCAGGGACTATACACTCCAGGGACTATACACTCCAGGGACTATGACTATACACTCAGGGACTATACACTCCAGGACCTACCCTCCAGGGACTATGCACTCCAGGACTATACCCTCCAGGACTATACCCTCCAGGGACTATACACTCCAGGGACTATACCCTCCAGGGACTATACACTCCAGGGACTATACACCCAGGGACTATACACTCAGGACCTCCAGGGACTATACACTCCAGGACTACACTCCAGGACCATACACTCAGGACTATGACTATACACTCCAGGGACTATACACTCCAGGGACTATACACCCAGGGACCATACACTCCAGGACTATGACTATACACTCCAGGGACTATACCCTCCAGGACTATACTATACACCCAGGGACTATACACCCAGGGACTATACCTCCAGGGACTCCAGGGATACACTCAGGACTATACACCCAGGGACTATACACTCCAGGGACTATACCTCCAGGGACTATACACTCCAGGAACTATACACCCAGGACTATACACTCCATAGACTATGACTATACACCCAGGGACTATACACCCAGGACTATACACTCAGGGACTATACACTCCAGGGACTATGACTATACACTCCAGGGACTATACCCTCCAGGGACTATACACTCCAGGGACTATACACTCCAGGGACTATACACTCCCAGGGACTATACCCTCCAGGGACTATACACTCCAGGGACTATACACCCCAGGGACTACCCCTCCAGGGACTATACACTCCAGGACTATACACTCCAGGGACTATACCCTCCAGGGACTATACACTCCAGGGACTATACCTCCAGGACGATACCCTAGGGACTATACACCAGGGACTATGACTATACACTCCAGGGACTATACACTCCAGGGACTATACACTCCAGGACTATACACCCAGGGACTATGACTATACACTCCAGGGACTATACACTCCAGGGACCATACACTCCAGGGACTATACACCCAGGACTATACACTCCAGGGACTATGACCCTACCCTCCAGGGACTATGACTATACACCCAGGGACTATACACTCCAGGGACATACACTCCAGGACTATGACTATACACTCCAGGGACTATACACCCAGGGACTATACCCTCACCCAGGACTATACCCTACACACTCAGGGACTATACTTCCAGGGACTATACACTCCAGGGACTATACACTCCAGGACTATACCCTCCAGGGACCATACACCCAGGGACTATACACTCCAGGGACTATACCTCCAGGGACTATACCCTCCAGGGACTATACACCCCAGGGACTATACACTCCAGGGACTATACACCCAGGGACTATACACCCAGGGACTATGACTATACACTCCAGGGACTATACCCTCCAGGACTATACACCCAGGGACTATACCCTCCAGGGACTATACCCTCCAGGGACTATACACTCCAGGGACTATACCCTCCAGGGACGATACCCCGATATACCCTCTAGGGACTATACACTCCAGGGGACTATGACTATATACCCAGGGACTATACACTCCAGGGACTATACACCCAGGGACTATGACTATACACTCCAGGGACTATACACTCCAGGGACTATACACTCCAGGACTATACCCTCCAGGGACATATACACTCCAGGGACTATACACTCCAGGGACTATGACTATACCCTCCAGGACTATGACTATACACCAGGGACTATACACTCCAGGGACTATACCCTCCAGGGACTATACACCCAGGGACTATACCTCCAGGGACTATACCCAGGGACTATGACTATACACTCCAGGGACTATACCTCCAGGGACTATGACTATCCAGGGACCCCTCCAGGACTATACACTCCAGGACTACCCTCCAGGACTATACCTCCAGGGACCATACACCCTCCAGGGACTATACCCCTCCAGGGACTATACCCTCCAGGGACTATACACTCCAGGGACTATACACTCAGGGACTATACACTCCAGGGCCTATACACTCCAGGGGACTATACCCTCCAGGGACTACTACCCTCCAGGGACTATACACTCCAGGGACTATACCCTCAGGGACTATACCCTCCAGGGACTATACCTCCAGGGACTATACCCTCCAGGGACTACTTTCCCTCCAGGACTATACACTCAGGGACTATACACTCAGGACTATACACTCCAGGGACTATGACTATACCCACTCCAGGGACTATACACTCCAGGGACTATGACTATACACTCCAGGACTATACACTCCGGGGACTATGACTATACTCCAGGGACTATACACTCCAGGGACTATACACTCCAGGGACCATACACTCCAGGACTATACACTCCAGGGACTATGACTATACACTCCAGGGACTATACCCTCCAGGGACCATACACTCCAGGGACTATACCCTCCAGGGACTATACACTCCAGGGACTATGACCATACACTCCAGGGACTATACACCTCCAGGGACTATACACTCCAGGGACTATACACTCCAGGGACTATACACTCCAGGGACTATACACTCCAGGGACTATACACTCCAGGGACTATACACCCAGGGACTATACACTCCAGGGACTATACACTCCAGGGACTATACACTCCAGGGACTATACACTCCAGGGAC
>NW_026280574.1:0-5814 GCF_023373465.1 Oncorhynchus keta
CCTATTCCTACGTAGTGCACTACTTTAGACCAGAGCCCTATGTCACCCTATTCCCTATATACTGCACTACTTTAGACCAGAGCCCTATGGCACCCTATTCCCTATATAATGCACTACTTTAGACCAGAGCCCTATGGCACCCTATTCCCTATATAATGCACTACTTTGGACCAGAGCCCTATGGCACCCTATTCCCTATATAGTGCACTACTTTAGACCAGTGCCCTATATAGTGCACTACTTTAGACAGGAGCCCTATGGCACCGATCCCTTATATAGTGCACTACTTTAGACCAGAGCCCTATGGCACCCTATTCCCTATATAATGCACTACTTTAGACCAGAGCCCTATGGCACCCTATTCCCTATACTAGTGACCAGAGCCCTATGGCACCCTATTCCCTATATAATGCACTACTTTAGACCAGAGCCCTATGGCACCCTATTCCCTATATGGCGTAGCAATCGGACGTGTGTTTTGTCTTGTCCCGTCCTGTCTAGTGTAAATATAGTTTTCTTCGTTTTTTTTTCTGTATATATTTCGTACATATTTTAATCTCACTTTCAAACTAGAGCTGAATATACTCTCCTGCAACCCGCATCACCCAATGTGGTACGGATCTGCTTTTTCTATACTTTACTTTAGAACCGTCAGAAGCTAGCCAGCTAACTAGCTACTACTCAGTTAGCCATTGCTAGCGGTCTTCAAAGCTAACTAGGACACCAGCGCGACATCAACCCAGAGCATATCAGACTGCTCTTTCTCTACCACATCTCCGGATTCCTACCGCAAGCTCTGAACCTTTACACCGGATCATCGCAACTAGCTAGCTGCAATCCGAGTGGCTACTCCTGGCTAACGTCTCTGTCCCAAAACAAGCTACAGTTAGCCTTGAGCTAAGCCCATCTCCCGACTAGCCGAAGAGGCCCAACAATACCTCTTTGCCAATTGGCCTGGACCCTTTACTGCCGACACGGAGCCCCGCCGATCCATCACGACTGGTCCGCCGACATAATCGTCGGTGGTTTCAACAGGCTTTTTCGTTGCGACATCGCCAAAGATCCATCACTGGCCAAGGCCCTTGAGCTTTCTGAAACGCTGTGTCTCAGCTCACCCAGCGCACTAGAGCTCCTGTAGCATACTCCTGGGCTACAATTACCCGGGCCCACGACCGGTCTGTCGATGTCACCGCAAGAAGAGGAATAAACAGACTCACCCCATCGCGACGTCCCCAAAGGTTAGCTCTCTAGCCCTCGTATCTCCCTGCTTGCTAATTCGGCCTGCTAACGGTTAGCTTGTCTAGCCCGGGCCTACGAACTGTTAGCTTGTTAGCACAGGCCTGCTAACCATCTGGCTCACTGCGTTCTAAACACTCTGAACCCATTTACTTTCTATCTCTCTTTGATTTTTATTTTGTTTATACCTTCCGGAAACCTGCCTCACCCACTGTGATACGGAATCGCTATCACCTTTAATTTTATTTTATTTTTATGACACTCAAGAACCTCCAGACGCTAACCAGCTAACTAGCTACAAGCTATTTAGCCATTGTTAGTTTTTTTTTTTTTAAACCTGGATAACACTCCCGCCAGCCCAGCTTCCCTGCCCATCCACCGCTGCCCCCTGGACACTGATCTCTTGGCTACATAGCTGACGACGCTGACTGTCCATTAATCACGGTACTCCACTCTGCTTGTTTGTTTTATCTGTCGACCCAGTTGCCTAGTCAACGCCATTTTACATTGCTGTTTGTTGTGCCAGCTGATTAGCCTCGCCACTGTTTTTAGCTAGCTTTCCCAATTCAACACCTGTGATTACTGTATGCCTCGCTGTATGTCTCTCCCAAATGTCAATATGCCTTGTATACTGTTGTTCAGGTTAGTTATCATTGTTTTAGTTCACAATGGAGCCCCTAGATCCACTCTGCATACCCTGTTACCCCTTTGTCCCACCCCACACATGCGGTGACCTCACCCATTACAACCAGCATGTCCAGAGATACAACCTCTCTCATCATCACCCAGTGCCTGGGCTTACCTCCGCTGTACCCGCATCCCACCATACCCTGTCTGCGCATTATGCCCTGAATATATTCTACCATGCCCAGAAACCTGCTCCTCTTATCCTCTGCCCCCAACGCTCTAGGCGACCAGTTTTGATAGCCTTTAGCCGCACCTCATACTACTCCTTCTCTGTTCCGCGGGTGATGTGGAGGTAAACCCAGGCCCTGCATGTCCCCAGGTACCCTCATTTGTTGACTTCTGTGATCGAAAAGTCTTGGTTTTATGCATGTCAACATCAGAAGCCTCCTCCCTAAGTTTGTTTTACTCACTGCTTTAGCACACTCTGCTAACCCTGATGTCCTTGCCGTGTCTGAATCCTGGCTCAGGAAGGCCACCAAAAATTCAGAGATTTCCATACCCAACTATAACATCTTCCGTCAAGATAGAACTGCCAAAGGGGCGGAGTCGCAGTCTACTGCAGAGACAGCCTGCAAAGTAATGTCATACTTTCAGGTCCATACCCAACAGTTTGAACTACTAATTTTGAAAATTACTCTCTCCAGAAACAAGTCTCTCACTGTTGCCGCATGCCACTACCGACCCCGTCAGCTCCCAGCTGTGCCTGACACCATTTGTGAATTGATCATTTCCCCATCTAGCTTCAGAGTTTGTCCTGTTAGGTGACCCTAAACTGGGATATGCTTAACACCCCGGCAGTCCTACAATCTAAGCTAGATGCCCTCAATCTCACGCAAATCATCAAGGAACCCACCAGGTACAACCCTAACTCTGTAAACAAGGGCACCCTCATAGACGTCATCCTGACCAACTGGCCCTCAAATATACCTCCGCTGTCTTCAACCAGGATCTCAGCGATCACTGCCTCATCGCCTGTATCCGCCACGGAGCCGCAGTCAAACGACCACCCCTCATCACTGTCAAACGCTCCCTAAAACACTTCTGTGAGCAGGCCTTTCTAATCGGCCTGGCCCGTGTATCCTGAAAGGACATTGACCCTCATCCCGTCAGTTGAGGATGCCTGGTCATTCTTTAAAAAGTAACTTTCCCTCACCATTTTGGATAAGCATGCTCCGTTCAAAAAATGCAGAACCAAGAACAGATACAGCCCTTGGTTCACTCCAGACCTGACTGCCCTCGACCAGCACAAAAACATCCTGTGGCGGACTGCAATAGCATCAATAGCCCCCGTGATATGCAACTGTTCAGGAAGTCAGGAACCAATACACGAGTCAGTCAGGAAAGCTAGGCCAGCTTCTTCAGGCAAAAGTTTGCATCCTGTAGCTCCAACTCCAAAAGTTCTGGGACACTGTGAAGTCCATGGAGAACAAGAGCACCTCCTCCCCAGCTGCCCACTGCACTGAGGCTAGGAAACACGGTCTCCACCGATAAATCCATGATTATCGAAAACTTCAATAAGCACTTCTCAACGGCTGGCCATGCCTTCCGCCTCTGGCTACTCCAACCTCGGCCAACAGCTCCGCCCGTAGTTCCTCACCCAAGCCTCTCCAGGTTCTCCTTTACCCAAATCCAGATAGCAGATGTTCTGAAAGAGCTGCAAAACCTGGACCCGTGCAAATCAGCTGGGCTTGACAATCTGGACCCGCTATTTCTGAAACTATCTGGCGCCATTGTCGCAAGCCCTATTACCAGCCTGTTCAACCTCTCTTTCATATCGGGGTCTGAGATCCCCAAGGATTGAAAGCTGCCGCAGTCATCCCCTCTTCAAAGGAGGAGACACCCTGGACCCAAACTGCTATAGACCATATCCATCCTGCCCTGCCTATCTAAGGTCTTCGAAAGCCAAGTCAACAAACAGGTCACTGACCATCTCGAATCCCACGTACCTTCTCCGCTGTGCAATCTGGTTTCCGAGCCGGTCACGGGTGCACCTCAGCCCACACTCAAGGTACTAAATGATATCATAACCGCCATCGATAAAGACAGTACTGTGCAGCCGTCTTCATCGACCTCGCCAAGAGCTTTTTCGACTCTGTCAATCACCAAATTCTTATCGGCAGACTCAACAGCCTCGCTTTTCGGATGACTGCCTTGCCTGGTTCACCACCATACTTTGCAGACAGAGTTCAGTGTGTCAAATCAGAGGGCATGCTGTCCGGTCCTCTGGCAGTCTCTATGGGGGTGCCACAGGGTTCAATTCTCGGGCCGACTCTTTTCTCTGTATATATATCAATGATGTTGCTCTTGCTGCGGGCTATTCCCTGATCCACCTCTACGCAGACGACACCATTCTATACTTTCGCCCGTCATTGACACTGTGCTATCAAAACCTCCAAACGAGCTTCAATGCCATACAGCACTCCTTCCGTGGCCTCAACTGCTCTAAACGCGAGCAAAGGCAAATGCATGCTTTTCAACCGACGCTGCCTGCACCCGCATGCCCGACTAGCATCACCACCCTGGATGGTTCCAACCTTGAATATGTGGACATCTATAAGTACCTAGGTGTGTCTGGCTAGACTGCAAACTCTCCTTCCAGACTCACATCAAACATCTCCAATCAAAAATCAAATCCAGAGTCGGCTTTCTATTCCGCAACAAAGCCTCCTTCACTCACGCTGCCAAGCTTACCTAGTAAAACTGACTATCCTACCGATCCTCGACTTCGCGATGTCATCTACAAAATGGCTTCCAACACTCTACCTCAGCAAACTGGATGCAGTCTATCACAGTGCCATCCGTTTTGTCACTAAAGCACCTTATACCACCCACCACTGCGACTCTGTATGCTCTAGTCGGCTGGCCCTCACTACATATCCGTCGCCAGACCCACTGGCTCCAGGTCATTTACAAGTCCATGCTAGGTAAAAGCTCCGCCTTATCTCAGTTCACTGGTCACGATGGCAACACCCATCCGTGGCACGCGCTCCAGCAGGTATCTCACTGATCATCCCTAAAGCCAACACCTCATTTGGCCGCTTTCGTTCCAGTACTCTGCTGCCTGTGACTGGGCGAATTGCAAAAAATCGCTGAAGTTGGAGACTTTTTATCTCCCTCACCAACTTCAAACATCAGCTATCCGAGCAGCTAACCGATCGCTGCAGCTGTACATAGTCTATAGGTAAATAGCTCACCCTTTTTCACCTACCTCATTCCCATACTGTTTTTATACTGTTTTTATTTATTTACTTTTCTGCTCTTTTGCACACCAATATCTCTACCTGTACATGCCCATCTGATCATTTATCACTCAGTGTTAATCTGCAAATTGTATTATTCGCCTACCTCCTCATGCCTTTTGCACACATTGTATAGACTGCCCATTTTTTTCTACTGTGTTATTGACTTGCTAATTGTTTACTCCATGTGTAACTCTGTTGTCTGTTATTTCACACTGCTATGCTTTATCTTGGCCAGGTCGCAGTTGCAAAATGAGAACTTGTTCTCAACTAGCCTACCTGGTTAAATAAAGGTGAAATAAAAATAAAAAATAAAAAAATAGTGCACTACTTTAGACCAGTGCCCTATATAGTGCACTACTTTAGACAGGAGCCCTATGGCACCCGATCCCTTATATAGTGCACTACTTTAGACCAGAGCCCTATGGCACCCTATTCCCTATATAATGCACTACTTTAGACCAGAGCCCTATGGCACCCTATTCCCTATATAATGCACTACTTTAGACCAGAGCCCTATGGCACCCTATTCCCTATATAATGCACTACTTTAGACCAGAGCCCTATGGCACCCTATTCCCTATATAGTGCACTACTTTAGACCAGTGCCTTATATAGTGCTACTTTAGACAGGAGCCCTATGGCACCGATC
>NW_026280575.1:0-10000 GCF_023373465.1 Oncorhynchus keta
CTTCATTGTACTTCGTTCAGTTACATGTTACTAGACATACACACTCACACACCGAGACATACGCACGCAGACACACACACCGACAGGCGTACACACACACACACACCAAGCTACACACGAGACACACACCGAGACAGCACGCCGCAGACACACGCATACACACACACACATACATCAACCTACACATTCAGACACATGGTGAAAGGCCCGCCAGCCGACCGTAGGAGGACTAATACTGGCTAGAAACTACCACTGTGGGAATACTGCAACTGAGGTACCTCACACACACACACACACACACACACACACACACACACACACACACACACACACACACACACACACACACACACAACACACACACACACACACACACACACACACACACACACACACACACACTTCACTGAGGGTTTCCCATGGATGCAGTGAATCAGATACAATAGAACACTGCAACAGCCGTAGGGACGACTGACGTTTTATCGACTCTTAACCAAACCGTGTTATTTTGAAAGTTTTTCGTCTTCTTCTTCGCATCGTTTGTAACTTATTTTGTAACGTAATGTTGCTGCTACCGTCTTCATGACCCGATAACAACTGACGTCAGATCCAGAGATTACTCAACCTTTTAACTGGACAGAAACATGATCTTCAGACTCCAGAACCAAGGCCCTCATCCCTGACACATTCGCTTGAGAAAGATGAGAGATATCAGCAGAAGGAGATCGGGGTGTCTTGTAGGGGATCCACGACGAGTGGCTAATCTGCCTACCGTCGGTAATATTAGCCAACGTACATTTGCTGATAACAAAGTGGACGAACTATATGTATATACAGTGCCTTGCGAAAGTATTCGTCCCCTTGAACTTTGCGACCTTTTGCCACATTTCAGGCTTCAAACATAAAGATATAAAACTGTATTTTTTGTGAAGAATCAACAACAAGTGGGACACAATCATGAAGTGGAACGACATTTATTGGATATTTCAAACTTTTTAACAAATGTTCCGAAAAATTGGGTGTGCAAATTGCCCAGCCCCCTTGCTAATACTTTGTAGCGCCACCTTTGCTGCGATTACAGCTGTAAGTCGTTTAGGGTATGTCTCTATCAGTTTTGCACATCGGGAGACTGAAATTTTCCCATTCCTCCTTGCAAAACAGCTTGAGCTCAGTGAGGTTGGATGGAGAGCATTTGTGAACAGCCGTTTTCAGTTCTTCCCACAGATTCTCGATTGGATTTGCAAAGGTCGCAAAGTTCAAGGGGGGCTGAATACTTTGAGCACTGTATGCCCTACCAACGGGACATTTAAAACTGTAATATCTTATGTTTCACCGAGCCGTGGCTGAACGATGACATGATTACCATACAGCTGGTGGGTTATACACTCTATCGGGGACAGAACAGCAGTAAGACAAGGGGTGGCGGTCTGTGTATATTTGTAAACAACAGCTGGTGCACGATATCTAAGGAAGTCTCTAGGTTTTGCTCGCCTGAGTTAGAGTATCTCATGATAAGCTGTAGACCACACTAACTAACCAAGAGAGGTTTCATCTATATTCATCATAGCTGTCTTCACACCACCACAGACCGAGGCTGACACTAAGACCGCACTCAATGAGTATCTCATGGTAAGCTGTAGACCACACTATCTAACCAAGAGGTTTCATCTATATTCATCATAGCTGTCTTCATACCACCACAGACCGAGGCTGACACTAAGACCGCACTCAATGAGTATCTCATGGTAAGCTGTAGACCACACTATCTAACCAAGAGAGGTTTCATCTATATTCATCATAGCTGTCTTCATACCACCACAGACCGAGGCTGGCACTAAGTCCACACTCAATGCACTGTATTCCACCATAAGCATTCAGGAAACCACTCACCCAGAGGCGGCACTCCTAGTGGCCGGAGACTTTAATGCAGGGAAAATTAAATCAGTTCTAGCTCAATTCTACCAGCATGTTAAATGTGCAACCAGAGGAGAAAAATAACTCTAGACCACCTTTACTCCACACACAGAGACGGGTACAAAGCTCTCCCTCGCCCACCATTTGGCAAATCTGAACATAACTCTATGCTCCTGCTTCCTGCTTACAAGCAAACATTAAAGCAGGAAGCACCAATGACTCGGTATATTTAAAAAAAAATTGTCAGATGAAGCAGATGCTAAGCTACAGGACTGTTTTGCTAGCACAGACTGGAACGTGTTCTGGGATTCTTCCAATGGCATTGAGGAGTACACCACATCAGTCACTTGCTTCATCAGTAAGTTCATCGATGACCCGGGAAGCTTATAAGAAATCCTGCTTTGCCTTCCGACGAAGCATCAAACAGGAAAAGCGTCAATACAGGACTAAGATCGAATCGTACGACACCGGCTCCGACGCTCGTCGGATGTGGCAGAGCCTGCAAACCATTACAGACTACAGAGGAATGCACAGTGGAGAGCTGCCCAGTGACACGAGCCTAACAGTTGTGCTAAATAACTCCTATGCTCGCTTCGAGGCAAGTAACACTGAGACATGCATGAGAGCATCAGCTGTTCCGGACGACTGTGTGATCGCGCTCTCCACAGCAGATGTGAGTAAGACCTTTAAACAGGTCAACACTTGCAGGGCCGCATGGTCAAATGGATTACCAGGACGTGTACTCCGAGCATGCGCTGACCAACTGGCAAGTGTCTTCACTGATATTTTCATCCCCTCCCTGTCTGTAATACCAACACATTTCAAGCAGACCACCATAGTCCTTGTGCCCAAGAACACTAAGGTAATCTGCCTAAATGACTACCGACCCGTAGCACTCACGTCTGTCGGCTTGAAGTGCTTTGAAAGGCTAGTCAAGGCTCACATCAACACCATTATCCCAGAAACCCTACACCCACTCCAATTTGCATACCGCCCCAACAGATCCACATATGATGCAATCTCTACTGCACTCCACACTGCCCTCTCCCACCTGGACAAGAGAAACACCTACAGTATGTGGAAATGTGATTCATTGACTACAGCTCAGCGTTCAACGCCATAGTGCCTTCAAAGCTCATCACTAAGCTAAGGACCCTGGGACTAAACACCTCCCTTTACAACTGGATCCTGGACTTCCTGACGGGCCGCTTCCCCCCGGTGGTAAGGGTAGGTAATAACACATCTGCCATGCTGATTCTCAACACAGGGGCCCCTCAGGGGTGCATTCTCAGTCCCATCTTGTACTCCCTGTTCACTTATGACTGCACGGCCAGGCACAACTCCAACACCATCATTAAGTTTGCCGATGACACAACAGTGTCATCAGCAAGACAGCCTATAGGGAGGAGGTCAGAGAGTTATAGTTATAATATATTATAATATTATAATAATAACGTGTTAGTTATAATATATTATAATATTATAATAATAACGTGTTAGTTATAATATATTATAATAATAACGTGTTAGTTATAATATATTATAATATTATAATAATAACGTGTTAGTTATAATATATTATAATATTATAATAATAACGTGTTAGTTATAATATATTATAATATTATAATAATAACGTGTTAGTTATAATATATTATAATATTATAATAATACCGTGTTAGTTATAATATTATAATAATAACGTGTTAGTTATAATATATTATAATATTATAATAACAACGTGTTAGTTATAATATATTATAATAATAACGTGTTAGTTATAATATATTATAATATTATAATAATAACGTGTTAGTTATAATATATTATAATATTATAATAATAACGTGTTAGTTATAATATATTATAATATTATAATAATAACGTGTTAGTTATAATATTATAATAACAACGTGTTAGTTATAATATATTATAATATTATAATAATAACGTGTTAGTTATAATATATTATAATATTATAATAATAACGTGTTAGTTATAATATATTATAATATTATAATAATAACGTGTTAGTTATAATATTATAATAATAACGTGTTAGTTATAATATATTATAATATTATAATAATAACATGTTAGTTATAATATATTATAATAATATAATAATAACGTGTTAGTTATAATATATTATACTATTATAATAATAACGTGTTAGTTATAATATATTATAATATTATAATAATAACGTGTTAGTTATAATATTATAATAATAACGTGTTAGTTATAATATATTATAATATTATAATAATAACGTGTTAGTTATAATATTATAATAATAACGTGTTAGTTATAATATATTATATTTATAATAATAACGTGTTAGTTATAATATTATAATAATAGCGTGTTAGTTATAATATATTATAATATTATAATAATAACGTGTTAGTTATAATATATTATAATATTATAATAATAACGTGTTAGTTATAATATTATAATAACAACGTGTTAGGTATAATATTATAATAACAACGTGTTAGTTATAATATATTCTAATATTATAATAATAACGTGTTAGTTATAATATTATAATAATAACGTGTTAGTTATAATATATTATTTATATTATAATAATACCGTGTTAGTTATAATATATTATAATATAATAATAATAACGTGTTAGTTATAATATATTATAATATTATAATAACGTGTTAGTTATAATATATTATTTATATTATAATAATACCGTGTTAGTTATAATATATTATAATATTATAACAACAACGTGTTAGTTATAATATATTATAATATTATAATAATAACGTGTTAGTTATAATATATTATAATATTATAATAATACTGTGTTAGTTATAATATATTATAATATTATAATAATAACGTGCTAGTTATAATATATTATAATATTATAATAATAACGTGTTAGTTATAATATTATAATATTATAATATTAACGTGTTAGTTATAATATTATAATAATAACGTGTTAGTTATAATATTATAATAATAACGTGTTAGTTATAATATATTATAATAACAACGTGTTAGTTATAATATTATAATAATAACGTGTTAGTTATAATATATTATAATATTATAATAACAACGTGTTAGTTATAATATATTATAATATTATAATAATAACGTGTTAGTTATAATATATTATAATAATAACGTGTTAGTTATAATATATTATAATATTATAATAATAACGTGTTAGTTTTAATATTATAATAATAACGTGTTAGTTATAATATATTATAATATTATAATAATAACGTGTTAGTTATAATATATTATAATATTATAATAATAACGTGTTAGTTATAATATATTATAATATTAATAATAACGTGTTAGTTATAATATATTATAATATTATAATAATAACGTGTTAGTTATAATATATTATAATATTATAATAATAACGTGTTAGTTATAATATATTATAATATTATAATAATAACGTGTTAGTTATAATATATTATAATATTATAATAATAACGTGTTAGTTATAATATATTATAATAATAACGTGTTAGTTATAATATATTATAATATTATAATAATAACGTGTTAGTTTTAATATTATAATAATAACGTGTTAGTTATAATATATTATAATATTATAATAACAACGTGTTAGTTATAATATATTATAATATTATAATAATAACGTGTTAGTTATAATATATTAAAATATTATAATAACAACGTGTTAGTTATAATATATTATAATATTATAATAATAACGTGTTAGTTATAATATATTATAATAACAATGTGTTAGTTATAATATATTATAATATTATAATAATAACGTGTTAGTTATAATATTATAATATTATAATATTAACGTGTTAGTTATAATATTATAATAATAACGTGTTAGTTTTAATATATTATAATATAATAATAACGTGTTAGTTATAATATATTAAAATATTATAATAACAACGTGTTAGTTATAATATATTATAATATTATAATAATAACGTGTTAGTTATAATATATTAAAATATTATAATAACAACGTGTTAGTTATAATATATTATAATATTATAATAATAACGTGTTAGTTATAATATATTATAATAACAACGTGTTAGTTATAATATATTATAATATTATAATAATAACGTGTTAGTTATAATATATTATAATAACAATGTGTTAGTTATAATATATTATAATAATAACGTGTTAGTTATAATATATTAAAATATTTATAATATTATAATATTATAATATTAACGTGTTAGTTATAATATTATAATAATAACGTGTTAGTTTTAATATATTATAATATAATAATAACGTGTTAGTTATAATATATTAAAATATTATAATAACAACGTGTTAGTTATAATATATTATAATATTATAATAATAACGTGTTAGTTATAATATATTATAATATTATAATAATAACGTGTTAGTTATAATATATTAAAATATTATAATAACAACGTGTTAGTTATAATATATTATAATATTATAATAATAACGTGTTAGTTATAATATATTATAATAACAACGTGTTAGTTATAATATATTATAATATTATAATAATAACGTGTTAGTTATAATATTATAATAATAACGTGTTAGTTATAATATTATAATAATTACGTGTTAGTTATAATATTATAATAATTACGTGTTAGTTATAATATTATAATAATTACGTGTTAGTTATAATATTATAATAATAACGTGTTAGTTATAATATATTATAATATTATAATAACGTGTTAGTTATAATATATTATAATATTATAATAACAACGTGTTAGTTATAATATATTATAATATATATAATAATAACGTGTTAGTTATAATATATTATAATATTATAATAATAACGTGTTAGTTATAATATATTATAATATTATAATAATAACGTGTTAGTTATAATATTATAATAATAACGTGTTAGTTATAATATATTATAATATTATAATAACAACGTGTTAGTTATAATATATTATAATATTATAATAATAACGTGTTAGTTATAATATATTATAATATTATAATAACAACGTGTTAGTTATAATATTATAATAATAACGTGTTAGTTATAATATATTATAATATTATAATAATAACGTGTTAGTTATAATATATTATAATATTATAATAATACTGTGTTAGTTATAATATTATAATAATAACGTGTTAGTTATAATATATTATAATATTATAATAACAACGTGTTAGTTATAATATATTATAATATTATAATAATAACGTGTTAGTTATAATATTATAATAATAACGTGTTAGTTATAATATATTATAATATTATAATAATAACGTGTTAGTTATAATATATTATAATATTATAATAATAACGTGTTAGTTATAATATATTATAATATTATAATAATAACGTGTTAGTTATAATATAATATAATATTATAATAATAACGTGTTAGTTATAATATATTATAATATTATAATAATAAAGTGTTAGTTATAATATATTATAATATTATAATAACAATGTGTTAGTTATAATATATTATAATGGATCTGGTATCTTCACAGCGTTAATATTTAATATTCATATAAAAACACTGTTCTATTCAGATCCCTCTTGTTTACCCAACATGCAATGCACAAACGTGTTAATGTCTTAGCTATGTTGAACGGTGGTGGGGAGGGAGGCACACACTACAACTCTACTTCCCAAACACACACAACAGCAGGATTCTATTAGGACGTAATAAAGACAGCAATACACCTTTATCAAACACGGAAGTGACACTGGGAGAGTTTTAGTTTTTTATTTATTTATACCTCACACAAATGTGTTGCTTTGTTACATCAGTTAATCTTAATTAATAATGTTAAAGAAAATATTTGTTCATTGTTTTTTTTGTTTTTGTTTTTTTGGGGGGTTAATAAATTACTGCTCCATCTTGTTAATTGGAGAAAAGAACATGAAGTATTCTTCTTCTCTGGTCGTAATCAGTGTAACACTCCCATTACGAGGATAATAAAATATAACATGCATTTCCCTTCTTGTTCCCTGAAGGGTAGCATTATGATTATTGTAAATGCTAAATAGCTCCTACCACCCCCATAAAAGCATCAATTACTTGGATTTATGTCACAATGCTGCGTAGATTACCATCCCAAATGGCATCCCTTCTTCCCTATGTAGTGCACTCCTTTTTCCCCAGAGGCCCTGTGGGGCCCTAGGGCACCGTGTAGGGAATAGGTGCTGTTTGGGACAGAAAAACCATAGTTTGGCAGCAGCGAGAATAATGAGGTGTAAAAGAACGTAGATCAAGATGGATCGAGACTGAGATTTAGACTGATCTTTTACTTCATTAAAAGCAGAAAGAACAGAAGTCCTAATGAGAATTATATATTTTTTGCTGCGAAGTTCTTTGACAATAGTAATGGAACATGTTACATTGATCTAATGAATTTTAGAGACTAAGGAGACTGTGTCCTAAATAGAACCCTATTCCTTATGGGTTCTAATCAAAAAAGCAGTCTGGGTTATATAGGGGGAGGGAGGGGTATGATATTTGGGACGCAACACCATGCTCTTCCTCAGGTTTAAATTTTTTTGATTAATTACAATGGTAATAGATGAGATTTGGGATGATAAGATACAACATAGCTCTCTGATACAGCATATGCTGCAGTTATCAGTTGAACAAGCAGCTGCAGCAGTACAGGGTGATGCTGTTACGGTTTTCTTCTGGTGAAGGAGAGGCGGACCAAAACGCAGCGTGGTTATTTATAAACATCTTTAATAAAGATGATAAAGTGAACAATAACTTATACAAAACAAGAAAACGTGGAAAACCAAAAACAGTCCTAACTGGTGCAAAACACAGAGACAGGAACAATCACCCACAAAATACTCAAGGAATATGGCTGCTAAATATGGTTCCCAATCAGAGACAACGATAAACACCTGCCTCTGATTGAGAACCACTCCAGACAGCCATAGACTTACATAGAATACTTAACTAAACACAATCCCATAAACTACAAAACCCTAGACAAAAGCCACCACATAAATCACCCATGTCACACCCTGGCCTAACTTAGGCATAATAAAGAGAACACCGAATACTAAGACCAGGCGTGACAGATGCTCTTTAAATTCACGATTCACATCCACACCCATCCTTTCGTGTCGATAGTTTTAAGTTCAAGTCGTCGAGATGGTTTTTCATTATGTCATATATTTAAATTGGTAATCTTACTCCCCAGAGCTCTAGCATTAAAAACAGTAAGAAGTGTCTGGTACAAATATGTACAAAATTATAGGTTTTGTTGTAAAAAGAAAAAGAAAAGTTAACCAGTTGCGTAATCAATGTTATTCTGTGAGTTGAGCGGTTTTCAAATCGACCAGAATTTGAGCTTAATGTGTTAAAAGGTTGTTTAATCAACTGTTATCTGTTCGAACTGAGCTAAATTTGAAAAAGCTTGTTGCGTAAAATAACAACTTAAAAAATGTTTACTTTTGGGATGGCAACACTTTAAGTTGGGTCAGAAAATGTTGAGTCAATTCACAATCCTGTTGCAGCTGCCTTCAAATTGTATGTTGAATCAACCAACTTCTGCTCCAAGTTGAGTAGAATTGCTTTAAGGTGTAACTAGCCCGTCAAAGAAAGACCTTTCGAATAATGTATGTTTTTATATTGTAATAAAGACGACCGTTTCACACTGGGTAACATGCCTATAAGGTAGAAGACCATTTCAAGTTGAGTTATATGTTCACTCAATGTAAAATTCAACTTGAGTATATATGCTGGGTCAGCCAGAAGACCAAATGTTGAGCAAACACACAATCCTACTACTAATCCTACTAAATGTACGTTGAATCAACTTTAAATGCTAATTTTGTTGAGCAAACCACACAATCCTAATTCAGCTGGTTGTCTTATGTTGAATCAATATATATATATATATATATATATATATATATATATATATATATATATATATATATATATATATATCAATATCAATATATTTTTTTCTTTCTTAAAGTGTGTAACAATCAAACATTGAGAAATAATCTCAATCAATCAAAATATGATTTTCCTTCTATGGGAACACATTTAGA
>NW_026280576.1:0-15640 GCF_023373465.1 Oncorhynchus keta
CATAACACCTGAATAAACAAAGTTAGTGTTTTATAACACCTGAATAAACAAAGTTAGTGTTCTACAACACCTGAATAAACAAAGTTAGTGTTTTATAACACCTGAATAAACAAAGTTAGTGTCTCATAACACCTGAATAAACAAAGCTAGTGTCTCATAACACCTGAATAAACAAAGTTAGTGTCTCATAACACCTGAATAAACAAAGCTAGTGTCTCATAACACCTGAATAAACAAAGTTAGTGTCTCATAACACCTGAATAAACAAAGTTAGTGTCTCATAACACCTGAATAAACAAAGGTAGTGTCTCATAACACCTGAATAAACAAAGCTAGTGTCTCATAACACCTGAATAAACAAAGCTAGTGTCTCATAACACCTGAATAAACAAAGTTAGTGTCTTATAACACCTGAATAAACAAAGTTAGTGTTTTATAACACCTGAATAAACAAAGTTAGTGTCTTATAACACCTGAATAAACAAAGTTAGTGTTCTATAACACCTGAATAACCAAAGTTAGTGTTTTATAACACCTGAATAAACAAAGTTAGTGTCTTATAACACCTGAATAAACAACGTTAGTGTCTCATAACACCTGAATAAACAAAGGTAGTGTCTCATAACACCTGAATAAACAAAGTTAGTGTCTTATAACACCTGAATAAACAAAGTTAGTGTTTTATAACACCTGAATAAACAAAGTTAGTGTCTTATAACACCTGAATAAACAAAGTTAGTGTTCTATAACACCTGAATAAACAAAGTTAGTGTTTTATAACACCTGAATAAACAACGTTAGTGTCTTATAACACCTGAATAAACAAAGTTAGTGTCTCATAACACCTGAATAAACAAAGTTAGTGTCTTATAACACCTGAATAAACAAAGTTAGTGTTTTATAACACCTGAATAAACAAAGTTAGTGTCTTATAACACCTGAATAAACAAAGTTAGTGTTCTATAACACCTGAATAAACAAAGTTAGTGTTTTATAACACCTGAATAAACAAAGTTAGTGTCTTATAACACCTGAATAAACAACGTTAGTGTCTCATAACACCTGAATAAACAAAGGTAGTGTCTCATAACACCTGAATAAACAAAGTTAGTGTCTTATAACACCTGAATAAACAAAGTTAGTGTTTTATAACACCTGAATAAACAAAGTTAGTGTCTTATAACACCTGAATAAACAAAGTTAGTGTTCTATAACACCTGAATAAACAAAGTTAGTGTTTTATAACACCTGAATAAACAACGTTAGTGTCTTATAACACCTGAATAAACAAAGTTAGTGTCTCATAACACCTGAATAAACAAAGTTAGTGTCTTATAACACCTGAATAAACAAAGTTAGTGTTTTATAACACCTGAATAAACAAAGTTAGTGTTCTATAACACCTGAATAAACAAAGTTAGTGTCTTATAACACCTGAATAAACAAAGTTAGTGTTTTATAACACCTGAATAAACAAAGTTAGTGTCTTATAACACCTGAATAAACAAAGTTAGTGTTCTATAACACCTGAATAAACAAAGTTAGTGTTTTATAACACCTGAATAAACAACGTTAGTGTCTTATAACACCTGAATAAACAAAGTTAGTGTTTTATAACACCTGAATAAACAAAGTTAGTGTTCTATAACACCTGAATAAACAAAGTTAGTGTTCTATAACAGCTGAATAAAACAAAGATTATCGTATTATAACACGAGAACAGGCCCTTTACAGAAGAATAGCTCCATTTACAACAAAACACTTGGCAAATACTGGTGATTCAATAGAGAATTGTCTTTATTCACAATGCAAATAACTGTAAATAAAACACGTCAATCATAATGTTAACAAAATGTTTTACTTACAGTACAAATAAATCCCTGAATCATCCACAATAATATTTTTGCATATTAGTGGTGCAATATTTTCACCTATATTTTAAGTACTCCCTAAATCATCATCTAAAGGTCTATTCAGAAACAATCCACACAGCCAGAACAAAATGGAGAATGCCTCCCTCTCCAAGTAAAGGAATACAATAATAATCAATTCGAAGAGACCTCTACAGAAGTGGAAGGCAGGTAGCTGATATTGACAACAGATATTAGAATAATGTAAAGCAGCATATTAGAGTGTGGAGAACTTCTGGCCTGGCCTCTGCTTACCCAATGAGACTGTGTGGATCTGTCTGTCTGCAGCTCCCCACCTTCTCCTCCTCTTCCTCCTCCACTACCACCACTCCCATTCCTGCTCCTTCCGGAGAGAGAGAGAGGAGGAACAGAGGGGAGGAGAGGGGGAGGAATGCACTGCGGAATCATTTGCATGCTCTGAATGTGAGAATCAGAATGACAATCCACAGAGAGACCCCAGACCAAAGGAAGGGGGAGAGTAAGATTACACAAATAAAGAGAGAGAGGAAGCAGAGGAGAGAGAGAGAGAGAGAGAGAGAGAGAGAGAGAGAGAGAGAGAGAGAGAGAGAGAGAGAGAGAGAGAGAGAGAGAGAAAGAGAGAGAGAGAGAGAGAGAGAGAGAGAGAGAGAGAGAGAGAGAGAGAAAGAGAGGTAAGTGTTCTGCTCTCTGACCACTGGCCTTCAGAATGAGGAGTCACCTTGTTTCTTCACCATCTCTTCCTCCTCCACTACCACCACCCCATTACTCCTCCTCCTCTTTCCTTCAACAGAACAAAAAGAAAAAGAAAGGAAATGAAAAAGGAAATGAGACCTCCTGAGAAAGAAAGCTCTTCCGGCGGGCAGCACCAGGTGATAGGAGAACGGCCAGGAGGTTGGGGATGGAGGGATGACGGAGGGGGGGGTTGAAATTAAAGTATGTTTTGAGTGAAGTCCAATGGCAGGTCCTGGCGGGTAGCCCGGGAAAGAGTGAGAGCCCTAGTGTCTGCAGCTCTGCGGCACCAAAAGAGGATGTGATGAGACTGCATGGCTAATGAAGGAAGCATCCCTGCCTGCTGCAGCTGAGCCTGGCTCCAGAGAGCCCCAGCCTCTTCTTATCCTCCGAGTTCATCACTAATTCAACAACGTTGATCATTTCATTAGGTTCCGCGTATTTTCCAGGCCCCTTATCAATAAAGGATGGAAGAGGATGGAGCGGGGGCTGCCCCTACTACTACGCTACGGTTTAGCTTAACACCCACACACAGAGACACACACACACACACTGAGTGTGAGTACACACACACACAATAGTTAGGCCAACACGTTAAGGTACCTGCAATTCACACACTACTCAGACAGACACACACACGTTAGTGCGTGCACACGCACACACACACACACGTGCACGCACACACACACACACACACACACACACACACACACACACACACACACACACACACACACACACACACACACACACACACACACACAAAGGGACAGCCACACTGGGATGGACAGATGGCAGTCACAGAATCACAGGAGCTTCTCAGGTAAAAATAAAACAGTACCTGGCACCACAGTACAGCAGCTTCTGGCTTGGTACATTGGTGGTGGCATAGAAGCTTAACCAGGGCTCCATGTGTGACACACACACACACACCCTCACACACAGTAAGAGACAGATTGGGAGCTCGAAAGTGACAGAGACCAGGGATTACTTCTAACCACATGTATTTATTAACTCTCGTTTAGCATGGTGTCTCTCTTAAGTTTTACAGTGGTTTAGACCAACAGGGACCTACAGGGTGTCTCTCTTAAGGTTTACAGTGGTTAAGACCAACAGGGACCACAAGTGTCTCTCTTAAGGTTTACAGTGGTTTAGACCAACAGGGACCTAAGTGTCTCTCTTAAGGTTTACAGTGGTTTAGACCAACAGGGACCTACAGGGTGTCTCTCTTAAGGCGTTCAGTGGTTAAGACCAACAGGGACCTGCAGGGTGTCTCTCTTAAGGCGTTCAGTGGTTAAGACCAACAGGGACCTACAGGGTGTCTCTCTTAAGGCGTTCAGTGGTTAAGACCAACAGGGACCTACAGGGTGTCTCTCTTGGCGTTCAGTGGTTGGGGCTTAGACCAACAGGGACCTAAGGGTGTCTCTCTTAAGGTTTACAGTGGTTTGAGCCAACAGGGACCTACAGGGTGTCCCTAAATGGCAGACAGTAAGCCCCTAATCCCAATTTACTTGTTTTGCTGATTAAATATAAGCTTTACATCTGTGGATACAATGCTATTAATTAAATCATTAGAAAGATGATTCACTAAGAGCAAAGGGAGTTAAGTAGGAAAAAGGACACAGGCAGAGCAGCTCGCTGAAATAACTACTGAAATATTCATTAATAAAAATTAAAGCCTGGATCTAATGACAAGGAGTACATGTGTAGAGACTCTCCTGTCTGCTTCCTTGGGCAGCCCCCTTCAACATGGGCACACAACGGCCCCTTTCAGCATAATAGACACCCAACGGCCCCCTTTCTACATGGGCACAACGGCCCCCCTTTCAACATGGGCACTATAACGGCCCCCTTTCTACATGGGGCACACAACGGCCTTTCTACATGGGCACACAACTGTCTCCCTTTCACATGGGCACAACGGCCCCTTTACAACATAGGCACACAACGGCCCCCTTCTACACATGGGCACACAACGGCCCCTTCTACATGGGCACACAACTGCCTCTGCTGTATAGGCACACAACGGCCCCTTTCAACATGGGAACACAACGTCCCTACATGGGAACACAATGGCCCCCTTTCAACATGGGAACACATGCGGCCCCCTTTTAACATGGAACTGGAAGTGGCCCTTTAACACTTAGGAACAACGGCCCCCCTTACACAACATGGAACACAGTGGCCCCCTTTTAACATGGGAACACAGCGGCCCCTTTATTGGGCTGGAACACAGCGGCCCCCTTTTAACATGGGAAATAGCGGCTCTCTTTGGATAACACAGCGGCCCCCTTTTAACATGGGAACACAGTGGCCCCTTTTAACATGGGAACACAGTGGCCCCCTTTTAACATGGGAACACAGCGGCCCCCTTTTAACATGGGAACACAGCGGCCCCCTTTTAACATGGGAACACAGCGGCCCCCTTTAACATGGGAACACAGTGTCCCCCTTTTAACATGGGAACACAGCGGCCCCCTTTTAACATGGGAACACAGCGGCCCCCTTTTAACATGGGAACACAGCGGCCCCCTTTTAACATGGGAACACAGCGGCCCCCTTTTAACATGGGAACACAGCGGCCCCCTTTTAACATGGGAACACAGTGGCCCCCTTTTAACATGGGAACACAGCGGCCCCCTTTTAACATGGGAACACAGCGGCCCCCTTTTAACATGGGAACACAGCGGCCCCCTTTTAACATGGGAACACAGCGGCCCCCTTTTAACATGGGAACACAGCGGCCCCCTTTTAACATGGGAACACAGCGGCCCCCTTTTAACATGGGAACACAGCGGCCCCCTTTTAACATGGGAACACAGCGGCCCCCTACCCAACATGGGAACAGTGGCCTCCAGCAACATGGGAACACAACGGCCCCCCTTTAACATGGGAACACAGCGGTTCCCTTTTAACACATGGAAACACAGCGGCCCCCACATGGAACACAGCGGTCTCTTTGGGAACACAACTGGCCCTTTAACATGGGAACACAACGGCCCCCTTTAACATGGAACACAACGTCCCTAACATGGGAACACAGTGGCCCCCTTAACATGGGAACACAGTGGCCCCCTTTTAACATAACACAACGGCCCTTTTTGATGACTAGATCAGGGATCAAATGAGGAGAGATCTGGGTAGTGGAGAAGAAGAGCACTGCATACAGTAGTCACACACACACACACACACACACACACACACACACACACACTTTATGAGCGCATATTAAAATGTATTGTATAGTAAACACTAGAGTAAGGAAACGTGAACACATGAATGAAACTTATATCTTCAGTCATAGAGGGTTTGCTTGGGGAGAATTCAATCAAATTAAAGTGTGGAAAACAGAGTGTTCTGCTTTGTTGAAGATCCCTCTCGGAATCACAAACCCAAATATGAGACATATATCTGTGTATGTAAGATACGACTCCAACAATATCAACCACGGCCGTTCAGACATGCCTTCATAGTGCAACACCACATTAGTGGGGAAGCACATCAAACTACACAGGTCTCGTGTCTCAACACAACCCAGGTTGCAAAACAAACTCTTCCTAACTTCTCTCTGTGTTTACCAGCTTGGAGAGAAGCATCCCCTGCTTCTGACAGGTTACTGGGAGGTAGAGCTGGATGCTGATAGCCAGCGACAGCTACAACCGCAATAAAACTAGACTCTGAGTTTTATCCTCCCGGTATGGATACAGACCTTTCACCTGTGTCTGACAAGGAGGAAGAAGAGGAGGAGTGGATAGGTGTTCACCGTGACGGACAGACTGGCAGAGATAGCAGAGCAGAGGGAGGAGAGAGAGAGAGAGAGAGAGAGAGAGAGAGAGAGAGAGAGAGAGAGAGAGAGAGAGAGCAGAGAGAGAGAGAGAGAGAGAGATCATTTGTCTTTCAGAGCGAGTCCACAGCACAGGGAGGACTGTCTGATATGTGAGTGCTGACGGTGGATCAGAGAGAGACAGAGGACTGCACAGTGTGACAGCACCAGGTCAGAGCTCCAGAGATCCCAGGAAGCCAAAGGGTTAGCCAATCAGCATGCCAAGAGGCATATATCACTGAGACACAGAACAGGCCTGTCTATGATAGAATATGTCTGTTATAGTTGGACTATATACTTTGAGGAACTGCTGTTGTTATGACGACAGGTATAGTTACAGACCAGGGAGAATTCCTCGTATTGTAGTTATGCTACATACCTGTCTAGTGTCTAGCTATAATGCTAATGTACTGTAGTACTGTACTGTCCTCACTGCGTGAGAGAGTATGTTTATATCAGTGTACCTGTGTCTCTAGATAATTATCCTTTGCTTGGGGAAGAAGTTAATCTCATGGTGCATTTGACGATAATAGCCCACAATACATAAACAAAATAGAATGAAACAATTTGGCAACTTGGAGAAAATTTATAATTTGGGAGACATCTGACTGAGACACTGCATGCACTCCAGACAGATATGTACACACATATTTACACATGTAGCTATTTCCAAGAGGACAACACCGAAAAGCCAACAATCTGACTGGTCTGTTTGTGGGCTACCCGGCTAACTGACAGTAGGGTACAAAAGGAGAGTAGAGGAGAGCTCCTCCCCCTTGATAGAGTTGGGTGGTTTTGAGCATCTGCCAGTTCCCACCCCCTGGGGAGCTACCGTGGCCTTCAAACAGCCTGCCTGTGTCCTCTTCTGTTTGATCCTCCTGAAGAGGGGGGAAGGAGGAGAAGGAGGAGGGGAGGGAGAGGGGGAGGAGCAGGGAGAGGGAGTGCCGGGGAGCCTCCTCCCTCTCCACACACTGACTGACTGGAGTCTAGGAAGCCCAGGGATATGGCTGGATACAGACAGAGAGAAAATAGACAGACAAATAGACATTAGGTGAAGGAGAGAGAGAAAGAAAGGAGGGAGGGAGGGAGAAGAGCGATCACTGAGATAAACAAACGAGGAGAGAAAGTGAGAGAGAGAAAGAAAGTAATGTTGCTATGTTGAAAATTAATGATCTGCTCATTAGGTTTACAGTGGTTTAGACCACATTCAACCATTCACACACATTCAAGCCACACACACACATTCACCACATTCAACCCACAACTAGACACAGGCTTGATGTTGATTCAGAATGGACTAGCCTGTAGGAAGACCAAAAACAACGCCACAAAGGCATATTGGGTAATTGACAGAGGCTTGTAAAAAAAAGAGAAACTGAGATAAATAAATGAAGAGCAGGGCCTTTTGTGTTGGTTTGTGTGAACAGTTGGTATGTCAAACACACTCACACCTTGCAGATAAAAGCCTGACAGAACAATTACATTCACAATCCATTTAAATCCTGTGGAAAACAACAGGACTGAGTCTGAAATGGTCCCCTATTCACTATGTAGTGCACTAGTCAATCTGTTGCAGGTGGAGAACAGCGGAACAACTCTGTGTCTGGGTTGGAAATGGCATAGGTGCTCTGGTCTCCAACGTGACCGTTTGACTGACATGTCAAGAAAAAATCTAATCAAATCAAATTGTATTAGTCACATGCCCCGAATACAACAGGTAGACCTTACAGTGAAATGCTTACTAACAAGCCCTAACCAACAGTGCAGTTTTTAAAAAATATGGATAAGACATAAAAGTAACAAGTAATTAAAGAGTAGTAGTAAAATAACAATAGTGTGAATTTGATTTGATTTATACAGGGGGTACTGGTACAGAGTCAATGTGCAGGGGCACCGGTAAGTGAGGTAATATGTACATGTAGGTAGAGTTATTAAAGTGACTATGCATAGATGATAATAACAGAGAGTAGCAGCGGTGTAAAATAGGGGGGATGCAAATAGTCTGGGTAGCCATTTGATTAGGTGTTTAGGAGTCTTATGACTTCGGGGTAGAAGCTGTTTACAAGCCAATTGGACCTAGACTTGGTGCCCGGTACCGCTTGGCTGTGCGGTAGCAGAGAGAACAGTCCATGACTAGGGTGGGTGGAGTCTTTGACAATTTTTTTTGGGCCTTCCTCTGACACCGCCTGGTATAGAGGTCCTGGATGGTACAAGCGCCATGCTCTACCAAAGCTTGGCCCCAGTGAGTGATGTACTGGGCCGTACGCACTACCCTTTGTAGTGCCTGCGGTCGGATGCCGAGCAGTAGCCATAACAGGCAATGATGCAACCAGTCAGGATGCTCTCGATGGTGCAGCTGTAGAACCTTTTGAGGATCTGAGGACCCATGCCAAATCTTTTCAGTCACCTGAGGGGAATAGAGTTTTGTCGTGCCCTCTTCACGACTGTCTTGGTGTGCTTGGACCATGTTAGAGTTTGTTGGTGATGTGGACACCAAGGAACTTGAAGCTCTCAACCTGCTCCATTGCAGCCCCGTCGATGAGAATACGGGCGTGCTCTGTCCTCTTTTCCTGTAGTCCACAGGTGTAGGTAGGTTGAGGGCTGTGACCTGACACAAAATCTTAGCAATATTATTCTAGGACAAAGACCCTCACTATCATCTTCCTCACTATCATTATCTTCATCACTAACATCATGTAATGGAAAATGTATTCAAACATGGCTGTTATACATCTATCCACTGAATATATCCAGCAGCATTTAGTTGCCTTATTTTTACAAATTGCATTTAGTCACTCCAAATGTATAAAAGTGATGAAATATTGACCATAATGAAGTCATTATTATGATGTCAACGAGGAGCTCAGTAAAAGGTGTGATTTCCACAGCGGAAATGTAAGACACTTCTGTGAACACCAGAGAAAGAGGATTGTTGACTAGAGCTTTCTGCAGACACACACCTCGTTCACTGACACGGAAAAGACCAGATACTGTGTCTAGTCAGTGGTCATGGGAGAAAGAAGAGAAAGAGAGGGAGAGAAAGTGTTTGGGAAACGGATGAAAAAGACTAGATACTGTGTCTAGTCAGTGGTTATGTGAGAAAGAAGAGAAAGAGAGAGGGAGAGAAAGTGTTTGGGGGAAACGGATGAAAAAAAGACTAGATACTGTGTCTAGTCAGTGGTCATGGGGAAAGAAGAGAAAGAGAGGGGAGAAAGTGGGGGAAACGGATAAAAAAGACTAAAATACTGTGTCTAGTCAGTGGTCATGGGAGAAAGAAGAGAAAGTGAGAGAGAAAGTGCTGCAGAGAAACGGATGAAAAAAAAAGATACACAGACAGAAGAGAGCAAAAGAAAAAAGAAAGAGGAGCCTGGGTCCCCTTTTTACCAGTCCACTGAAGAGAGGTGGAGTGAAGAGGTGGAGGAAGAGGTGGAGGAAGAGGTGGAGGCAGATCTGAAGAGGTGGAGTGGAAGAGGTGGAGTGAAGAGGTGGAGTGAAGAGGTGGAGGAAGAGGGAGTGAAGAGGTGGAGTGAAGTGAAGAGGTGGAGTGAAGAGGTGGAGGGAGGAGGGATAGACACCGAAGGAGGCAGCCATGAATCATATGTCATGGAATTATGTCCACAGCATTTAATAATATAGAGCTGGCTTAGCACGGCTCAATGTATTTCTGTTACAGTGGTGCACGTGTTCATCGCACCATCTCAGACGGGAGCACGTCTCCGGATGAGGAAAACAGATTCTGGCCCCTGTAATGGAGGGACACAATTGAATCAGTGTCCTGCTCCTCTTAAGGAAATTAAGTTGTCGCTCGCGCCGGCCCACCTTAATGAGGAAGCAGGACCTCGACAGTAGCGAATGGAGCGAAGACGCTGGGTGGGCGCAGAGAGAGATATGGTGAGAGAGAGAGAAGGAAATCAGAGAGGGGAAAGAGATAGAGAGAAAGTGAGAGAGAGAGGAGAGGGAAGAGAGAAAGAGAGTGAGAGAGAGAGAAAAGAAAAGAGAGGGAGAGCCAGAGGTAGAGAGAGACAGAGAAGGAGAGGGGAGAGAAGAGAAGAAAGGAGAGAGAAGGAGAGGGGAGAGAGAAAGAGGAGGTGAGAGAGAAAGAGAGAGGTGAGAGAGAGAGGAGGAGGAGAGAAAGAGAGAGAGAGAGAGAGAAGGAGAGGAGAGAGAAAGAGGAGAGAGGTGAGAGAGAGAGAAGCAGAGGGAGAGAGGAGAGAGGGTGAGAGAGACAGAGAAGGAGAGGGGAGAGAGAAGAGAGAGAGAGGTGAGAGAGAGAGAGAAGGAGAGGAGAGAGAGGAGAGAGAGAGAGAGAGAGAGAGAGAGAGAGAGAGAGAGAGAGAGAGAGAGAGAGAGAGAGAGAGAGAGAGAGAGAGAGAGAGAGAGAGAGAGAGAGAGAGGTGAGAGAGAGAGGAGAGGGAGAGAGAAAGAGAGAGAGAGGTGAGATAGAGAGAGAAGGAGAGGGGAGAGAGAAAGAGGGAGGGAGAGAGAGAGAGAGAGAGAGAGAGAGAGAGAGAGAAGGAGAGGGGAGAGAGAGATAAAGAGAGACGCCACCACAATATCTATCTGCATCTAGGCCCAGTGACGATTTGTCATTCAGGAACACTCCACGCCCCGTCTCTCTCTCTCTCTCTCTCCTCCCCCACTCCCAAGTCTTCACCGGGGACACATTGGCTCCATACGCGGGTATTACTTGCCGTTTATTTGGACATATATTCTGGGGAATGATGACAGCTAATAGAGAGGTGAAACGTCCTCCTCCATGGGTTCTTTACATAGAGGACACATCTTGATGATGGTCATTATTCGTGTTGACGAATGTCTCCCCCATGTCATGGCTGCTCGTCATGGCAAGTGTGGTGGCTACTACCCAGCATGCTATGCAGTGCAGGACCAGGGATAGTTATTACCGTTCCATTTTTCGAAGAATCGGTTTCATTTAATAATAATGGAGTGTAGCGGAAAAATCTGAACTGATAGGACGTATTTTAGAGGTGATCTGACAGATCTCCTTTCATTATTCAGTACAACGTTCAATCATCAATAGTAATCACGGTGGTGCAAAGACTGACATGCATAATAACTGGATTCAATCTGTGGGACTCCATTTAGCAGTTCCATTGTTATATGATTATTTAAGTCTTCACACTTCATTTGCTAAATGTTCATGACCTTTTTTTCTTTATCAATGTGAACATTCAATGCTACCATTTTTCATATGGGTGTAACGCTGCCGGAAGCAGTGGACCAAGGTGCAGCGTGGTACATGTTCATGATTCTTTAGAGCGTCACGTTCGTCAGCTACGCAGAGCTAACAAAAACAACATCCCACAACCTAAGGTGGAAAAACAGGCTGCCTAAATATGATTCCCAATCAGAGACAACGATAGACTAGCTGTCCCTTGAGAAACCATACCTGGCAAAACATAGAAACCCCTAAAACATGTAGGAAAATAAGAACATAGAATGCCACCCAAATCACCTCCTGACCAACCCAAATAGAGACATAAAAGGCTCTCTAAGGTCAGGCCGTGACAATGGGAACTATCTGTGTATTAAGCTTAAATATTTATTTAACCATGAAATACCCTTGAGTTAGAAAACCTATTTTACGAGGGAAGTACTGGTTTCAGTCAAACATGGAAGTGACATGGGTCATGGTTTTGTTGCCATGTCTTCGATGCTAGATTAACATTGACAAATTGCAGCCAAATAAATTGTTTAATTATCAAATCAATCAAAAACATAGAAGATAACATGGGTTAATATACAAACCATGCTCCTCTTCACCTTGTGGATGCACTATACTAGCAATATGCAAATAAACGTCAAACCTATGAGTGAAAAGCTCAGCAATCTGTCACCTAAACGGATTATCGGAAAGTCAAACCGAGCCCCACAAAGAACAATATGGAAATTTCCATTGGCGAAAGCATCCCATTTTCGTCTAGGACCGAGACTGAGTAGCCAGCCCCATAGCCTATTCCCAAAGTTGTTCCATCACTGTCTTCAATTTCTTCAATCAGTCTGAAAATGGAAGTGAAGGGAAAAATCTCTACGGGTTTGATGCATATTGACCGGAACATTAACAGTGATCAGAGCTTCTAATTTGGGTTCTGACAGGCACCACCATTCATCCGCCATCTTAGTTATCGCTGATGGCTCTGTGTTGAAAGGATCCTGGGTGTTATTGGTATCCGTTTCCCTGTAGGGTTGACCTCCATCGCTGTAGTACACCACTCTAAGCCACAGAAGGAGCTGTGATGCTAATTTAGCATCAACATGCCATATTCCATACATTCCGTCTACATCAAGGAATGGTGAGTTGACATTCAGCAGCTCCGCCACTTTGGGAGCCCGGTCTGACCTTTTTCCCCCACTGGTGGTCTTTGACCAATCACGTGAATCCTTTTCAGAGCTGATCTGATCAAATTAGAGCAATTAGTGAAAACAAGATTGACATTGGGCTGCCTGTGTAAACACAGCTTTAGCGATGTAGACATTGTAACTGGACGAGCACAGCTGACAATCAGCCTCGGCCTGAAACACAATGTTATCAATAGTAGAGGATCACGATCCCAGTTGAGCACATTCCAATAGAGAACACGGTAGTGTGAGGACAGAATGGAGAAGTAGACGAGAGGAAGAGAGAGAGAGAGGGCTGGAGTGTCCATCCCTGTCCGTTGATGTATGCCCTTTAAAGCCATATTACACCGGACCAGACATGGGTACATTGAATTGTGTGAAGTAGATAGTAGAGGCTGTTGCTGCATAGATCACTGATATGAGAAGAGTGGTGGATGGATGGGAGGCTTCAACTCCAACTTCTCTTCTCTCTCTCTCTCTTCTCTCTCTCTCCCTCCCCCCAGTTGAGTTGAGTTATGAATTATTGACCTCGTAGTCTGGACCCAGGCTCATTACTGGGAAGGGAAGTGTCGGCCATAGTTCCTGGTTTGTGAGATGCTGAGAGCGAGGAGCAGTATGGGCGCCCCACACTTGGCCCCGGCTCTCCCTCTGACCATGCGGTCATACTTACTCTTTAATGGCCTGAGAGAAAGGGATCGGACATGGATGGACACTGAGTTGGAGCCTGTCTATCTGCCCCAGTGCTTCTCATCAGGTAGGAGAGTGGGCCAGGCAGCACATCCACCCATGGATGGACACTGAGTTGGAGCCTGTCTATCTGCCCCAGTGCTTCTCATCAGGTAGGAGAGTGGGCCAGGCAGCACGTCCACCCATGGATGGACATGGATGGACATCTGGGGCCAAGCACATCCACCCATGGATTGGAGCCTGCTCCATTCTGGCCCAGTGCTTCTCATCAGGTAGGAGAGTGGGCCAGCAGCACATCCACCCATGGATGGACACTGAGTTGGACCTGTCTATCTGCCCCAGTGCTGAGTTCTCGTCATCAGGTAGGAGAGTGGGCCAGGCAGCACGATCCACCATGGTTGGACACTGAGTTGGAGCCTGTCACCAGTGCCTTCTCATCAGGTAGGAGAGTGGGCCAGGCAGCACATCCACCCATGGACACTTCTCATCAGGTAGGAGAGAGTGGGCCAGGCAGCACGTCCACCCATGGATGGAACGGTTGGTTGGTTGGTTGAGAACCAGCGCTGGAAATCTTAGGATATCTCCAAGGGACACTGCGGTATACAGTATATGAGTAGGGATGTACATTGACAGGCTGAGGAGGAAAGTTCTTGTCTTACACTCTGTCTCTAACAAAGTTTCTAGAGTTGAATTTAGCACAGACGGTGCACGTCAAGAAATGCCTTGATCTCGCAAATGAGAGAAAATCAATGTGGAGCCGTACTGTGTTTGGAAGAACAGAGAATCATTAAAACTCAAAATACCAAAGTTTTACCCAAAATATTTGTTTACTAAACCACAGCCCAACCAACTCAGATGATCTTTCTGGTAGACAAAATATTCTGGTTCAATGAAAATTTACAGCACAATCCCTCAGCTCAAACTCCTATCTTATAAAATAACCCACAAGGCCTAGCTGCCTACAGTAGCCTACATCCTGTATGTTTGTATCCAGGGAAGAGAGAGGAGAGGCTGAGTACGTGAAACACAGACACCAGGCAGACAGTGAAAAGCAATGGCTGACTGAAACGCCAAAACATCAATCAGTGCGTGTCAGGCCGCTCCTGCAGAGATCCACCGGGACACGGGAGAGGACCACACAAAACGCAGCGGCTGCAAATGAGACGTGACGACACTATAGATTACTGCGTGTTAAACGGCCTAACCAGGACAGAGGTGGGGAGGGAGAGGGAGGTAAAGGGGGATTGATGGTACGTGTTAAAGGTGGGGAAGGGGAGAGAAGAGGAGATTGATGGTACGTGTTAAGGTGGGAAGAAGGGAGAGAAGAAGGGGATGGATGGTACGTGTTAAGGTGGAAGGAGGAGAGAAGGGGATGGATGGTACGTGTTAAGGTGGGAAGGAGGAGAGAAGGGGGTGGATGGTACGTGTTAAGGTGGGGAAGGAGGGAGAGAGAAGGGGATGGATGGTACGTGTTAAGATGGGGAAGGAGGGAGGGAGAGGGGGATGGATGGTACGTGTTAAGGTGGGGAAGGACGGAGAGAGAAGGGGATGGATGGTACGTGTTAAGGTGGGGAAGGAGGGAGAGAGAAGGGGATGGATGGTACGTGTTAAGGTGGGGAAGGAGGGAGAGAGAAGGGGATGGATGGTACGTGTTAAGGTGGGGAAGGAGGGAGAGAGAAGGGGATGGATGGTACGTGTTAAGGTGGGGAAGGAGGGAGAGAGAAGGGGATGGATGGTACGTGTTAAGGTGGGGAAGGAGGGAGAGAGAAGGGGATGGATGGTACGTGTTAAGGTGGGGAAGGAGGGAGAGAGAGGGGGATGGATGGTACGTGTTAAGGTGGGGAAGGAGGGAGAGAGAAGGGGATGGATGGTACGTGTTAAGGTGGGGAAGGAGGGAGAGAGAAGGGGATGGATGGTACGTGTTAAGGTGGGGAAGGACGGAGAGAGAAGGGGATGGATGGTACGTGTTAAGGTGGGGAAGGAGGGAGAGAGAAGGGGATGGATGGTACGTGTTAAGGTGGGGAAGGAGGGAGAGAGAAGGGGATGGATGGTACGTGTTAAGGTGGGGAAGGAGGGAGATAGAGGGATATAAAGGGGAAGTAGGGGAAGTATGAGAGGTGTGTAGTAGGGTAGATGTGTGTGTGTAACTGCA
>NW_026280577.1:0-3237 GCF_023373465.1 Oncorhynchus keta
AAATGTTATTGGTCACATACACGTGTTTAGCAGATGGTATTGCGGGTGCAGCGAAATGCTTGAGCTTCTATCTCCAACAGTGCAGTAATATCTAACAAGTATTATAAACAGGGTGGTTCGGACCCTGAATGCTGATTGGCTGACAGCTGTGGTATATCAGACCGTATACCACGGGTATGATAAAACAGATTTTTACTGCTCTAATTATGTTGGTAACCAGTTTATAATAGCAATATGGCACCTGGGGCATTTGTGCTATATGGCTAATAGACCACAGCTAAGGGCTGTATCCAGGCACTCCTCGTTGCGTCGTGCTTAAGAACAGCCCTTAGCCGTGGTATATTTGCCATATACACCACACCCCCTTGGGCATTATTGCTAAAATATCTAACAATTTCACAACATATACCCAATACACACAAATCTAAGTAAAGGAATGTAATTAACAATATATACACATACGGACGAGCGATGTCAGAGCGGCATGGACTAAGACACACTAGAATAATATAGAATACAGTATATACATATGAGATGAGTAATGCATGGACTAAGATACACGAGAATAATATAGAATACAGCATATACATATGAGATGAGTAATGCATGGACTAAGACACACTAGAATAATATAGAATACAGCATATACATATGAGATGAGTAATGCATGGACTAAGACACACTAGAATAATATAGAATACAGTATATATATGAGATGAGTAATGCATGGACTAAGATACTAGAATAATATAGAATACAGTATATATACATATGAGATGAGTATTGCATGGACTAAGACACACTAGAATAATATAGAATACAGTATACATATGAGATGAGTAATGCATGGACTAAGACACACTAGAATAATATAGAATACAGTATATACATATGAGATGAGTAATGCATGGACTAAGACACACTAGAATAATATAGAATACAGTATATACATATGAGATGAGTAATGCATGGACTAAGATACACGAGAATAATATAGAATACAGTATATACATATGAGATGAGTAATGCCAGATATGTAAACATTAAAGTGACTAAGATACAGTAGAATAATATAGAATACAGTATATACATATGAGATGAGTAATGCATGGACTAAGATACACTAGAATAATATAGAATACAGTATATACATATGAGATGAGTAAATGCAAGATATGTAAACATTATCAAAGTGGCCAGTGATTTCTAGTCTGTCTATAGGAGTGTTGGACACACATCTCTCCGAATAAGGAGTACAGTATTTCCAAGGAGAGGGAGAGAGGGACAAATTGTAACCAGAAGGTAAACTATGAGTCGTTGAGGGTATGGTGGGAGGGATGAGATCCAGATGAACTTCCCAGCAACCAAGGCCCAGATCAGACAAACCCTTTCTAGACCCCAACTCCTTCAAATATGAACTTCCCAAACAACCAAGGCCCAGATTAGACAAACCCTTCCTAGACCCCAACTCCTTCAAATATGAACTTCCCAAACAACAAAGGCCCAGATCAGATCCATTAGGGTCCCTAGGCCCTCCAGTATGAATGAATAGATCTGTGAAGGAGTAGGAGCTAAGGGAAGGTACTAGGAACCTAAATGGAACTGGGCCCATGTGTCCGTTCTGTTTCGGGTTCAGAAAGTTGAAACGTTCACAGCGTTACAGAATACAGCCACACTACATAGATCATCACTGTTCACTAGCCTCCAGCTGATAGGAGACTCATGTCTGCTGTAGTACTTCTATCCATTAGGGTCCCTAGGAGCCAGATCCACACTACATAGATCATCACTGTCCACTAGCCTCCAGCTGATAGGAGACTCATGTCTGCTGTAGTACTTCTATCCATTAGGGTCCCTAGGAGCCAGATCCACACTACATAGATCAGCACTGTCCACTAGCCTCCAGCTGATGGGGAGACTCATGTCTGCTGTAGTACTTCTATCCATTAGGGTCCCTAGGAGCCAGATCCACACTACATAGATCAGCACTGTCCACTAGCCTCCAGCTGATAGGAGACTCATGTCTGCTGTAGTACTTCTATCCATTAGGGTCCCTAGGAGCCAGATCCACACTACATAGATCATCACTGTCCACTAGCCTCCAGCTGATAGGAGACTCATGTCTGCTGTAGTACTCCTATCCATTAGGGTCCCTAGGAGCCAGATCCACACTACATAGATCATCACTGTCCACTAGCCTCCAGCTGATAGGAGACTCATGTCTGCTGTAGTACTTCTATCCATTAGGGTCCCTAGGAGCCAGATCCACACTACATAGATCATCACTGTCCACTAGCCTCCAGCTGATAGGAGACTCATGTCTGCTGTAGTACTTCTATCCATTAGGGTCCCTAGGAGCCAGATCCACACTACATAGATCATCACTGTTCACTAGCCTCCAGCTGATAGGAGACTCATGTCTGCTGTAGTACTTCTATCCATTAGGGTCACTAGCCTCCAGGAGCCAGATCCACACTAGCCAGATCCAGACTACAGCACTGTTCACTAGCCTCCAGCTGATAGGAGGACTCATGTGCTGCTGTAGTACTTCTATCCATTAGGGTCCCTAGGAGCCAGATCCACACTACATAGATCATCACTGTTCACTAGCCTCCAGCTGATAGGAGACTCATGTCTGCTGTAGTGCTTCTATCCATTAGGGTCCCTGGAGCCAGATCCACACCTACATAGATCAGCACTGTTCCATAGCCTCCAGCTGATAGGAGACTCATGTCTGCTGTAGTACTTCTATCCATTAGGGTCTAGACCGAATCCACACTACATAGATCAGCACTGTTCACTAGCCTCCAGCTGATAGGAGACTCATGTCTGCTGTAGTACTCCTATCCATTAGGGTCCCTAGGAGCCAGATCCACACTACATGAATCCAGCACTGTTCACTAGCCTCCAGCTGATAGAGACTCATGTCTGCTGTAGTACTTCTATCCATTAGGGTCCCTAGGAGCCAGATCCACACTACATAGATCATCACTGTTCACTAGCCTCCAGCTGATAGGAGACTCATGTCTGCTGTAGTACTTCTATCTGCAAATCTCTGAGGAGACCACCAATAACCCTGATCGGACTCAATCAAGATCTATTGAACACCCTTAAGACCACCAATAACTCTGATTAAATCACTGCCCCCAGGAAGTTGTGATGTGTTGACCCACATTAAATAACTGCAGCCAGACGTGATGCATTTTCTAAAAATCCTGGTTGGAGGACTCCGGATTC